>NW_027466064.1:87500-130000 GCF_046127955.1 Nelusetta ayraudi
TGCCGTCCCTTCACGCCAAGCCTTCCTTTTCCCCCATCGCTCCTCCTCCTGCCCGTCCCCCCCCCCCCCCGCTGCCGTTGCCCGTTAATTAGCATACGTTTACGACTCATCGTCCCGATCTTTGTTTGCCCTCCTCTCGCCTCTCACGGTTCCCTCGCTCCCGCACCTCAGCCTGATAACTTTGGGCAGGAAGGGGGGGGCTTTCTGGCCGACTCCACAATCTGAAAAGTTCACAGCAAGCTGTGGCTCGTCGAACTAATGTGGGTATGTCTGGAACTGATAGCATGGTGTCCTCAAATAGCAAGACCGCAGCGGCCAGATCTCCTGGCTTCTCTCGCCAACGTCCATTGAGCCAAGCCCGGAACACGAACCGGGCCGTCTGGGCCACGGCCCGGGGGCCTGGAGCTCTCAGGGCCTCTCCAAGAGTCTGGCCCAGGGGCCTCTGTATTCTTAATCCAGCCCTGGATTGAGCATCCAAAAAGAAATAAATATCCAGCTTTTAATAAGCCATCACACATGGACACAATGCAAGGTGTGTGTGTGTGTGTGTGTGTGTGTGTGTGTGTGTGTGTGTGTGTGTGTGTGTGTGTGTGTGTGTGTGTGTGTGTGTGTGTACAGTACATCTGCAGACACACATCTGCGCATCATTTACTGAGGAGCGGTTACATTTCTTTTGATGGATTCAGCAGCGAGGGGCTGGGCTGAGAGAGTGTCTATTGATTTTATATTTGGCAGCCGGCGCTCCGGCCACTTAGTCCTGCAATATACCTTGCTCTCCCTTTCTCCCTTGCGCCATCCATCCGTTTCTCATGTCCAACTCCTCCTCACGCGCTGACCTCCTCTCTGTCTATTAAGCTCCATCCTTTGGCTCTTTTTCATGATTTTTTTTTTCCCTCTGTCTTTCCCCACCTGTGTTATACTCCACCCATCCATCCGAGCTGTCCTCCTCTCCTGCAAGCGTGCCATTTTCGCCCCGCTGCTTCTTTTCTGTTTCTCGTCCCACGCCATTCTTTCTTTCTTGCCCTCTTCCACCTTCTTCATTCCTTTACAGTCTTTCTCTCGCCACGCAAGCCTTTGCTGTTGCTTTTGATCCTGCTCTCTCCCGCTTATTTGATTTATTTTTTTTCCTGTTTCCTTTAATTTGCCCAGTGCCCCGCAGTCACTTTCCGGCAATGCTGTGAAGACAATGTGAGCAACAGAAAGAGGAAGTTGTGGATTCTTTTTTTGTTTTGTTTTTTTAGCCACATCTGGCCCCGTTGGCATCGCAGACGGGAGGGTTTGGGTGTCGGTGTGCGCAGCGCCACTCACTTTAAAGGAGACTTTGAAGCTTGCAGACTGGATATTTGAAAAAAAAAAAAAAAAAAAAAAAAAAAAATTAAAAACCAAAGCAGCTCTTTGTACTTGGTGTTATTACATCCACCCACAGCCTGGCAGGAATTTGTTCCCGTCTCCTGCGCTAACCCCCCCCCCCCCCCCCCCCCCCCCCGCTGTATTGGTGCGTCTGGCAAAAAAATACGCAAAAGTCTGCAATGCACTTGTATTGGGAAGCTGTGGGCGGTCCAAAGGCGCAGACGAGCGCCTTAATACAATACATAATAAAATCCAATATGTTGTTTCGTTCAGGTGGAAATGCTTAGAAAAACTTCCACAACAAAATAAAAAATGTTTTTATTGCTCTTTTACTGTCAATTACTTGAGATTTTGGACACACGTGACCTGATACTGGTTGTTAAGAGTGGAAGAGTGTCCGCACCCCAAGACTGGGATGGCGATGGGTCCAATTCCAGACCAGGTCAGAGCGGAAATGGCGCGCCTCAAAGAGCCCATACGGAGCCTGGACACTGTTTCCCAGAAGAAGACACACTGGACACGACTGCTACCAGTTGGATCAGCGTGAGCTTGCATGCACGTGCAAAGCATGCGTGTGCTCTGCATGTATCCTTGCGCTTAGCTTCCGCGTGTGCGTGCGTGCGTGTGTGTTGGCGTCAGACGGCGGATTAAACTCACGTGCGTGCGCTGCGCTAATATTTGGTCTGTAACTGCGTGGCCTGCAGGCGGTGAGCCGTGACACCTGTTTGCGTTAATTAACTGAGTTGACCCGAGTGCTGAAGTCTATATTCTAATAGCGGTGTTGCTAATCCAGAAGAGTAATGGACTGTCACTCTGAGCCTTCGTCTTTTCCACCGTGCACACGTTCTTTAGTTCTTTCTTTCTTTCCCCTCGCTTTCATTCAATCCCCATCTGTGGCGGTTGTTTGACGTAATGAAGCGATGGCTTGGTTAATGCGATGAAAAGATGAAGGAGGTGCAGTCACGTTCAGCCGCACAACTCTGCACTTCTCATTTTTATCTCTTTGTCATTTTTCTCTCGGCCCATTTTGCTGTAGTTTTGAATAATCTGTGTTTTTATTATAAAATGTATGCTGTACATATGTTCACTCATCCCTCCACCAACTGTTGACACGATCCTCCTTGCTATTTGATCTAAGATTTTCACAGTAAAAGACATCTTACCGAGCCTCTTTGATTCAAATCTCCCCTTTTACTGGCAGATCAGTCATGTGATCAGTCATGTGATCAGCCTGGCTGTATGCTGATAGGCCCGACAGACAACGCTTGCCTGGAAGAGTGCTTTTAACAGCCTTCTTGGCTAAATCTCACGCTCAGACCTATGATACAAGAGTCTCTCTCCGCCACGTGGCCTAGCATTATTATTTAGCTCTTATGGCTTTTTACTGTACGTTTAAGGAAGTGCGAGAGCAATTCATGGATTATTTTTTTTATTTATTTATTTTTGTTCCTTCAATTGCACATTTTATTCAACCGCTTTCTGTTATCGGATGCGTTCCCTTGCTTTAAGTCAGTGCCCTGTGGTAAGAATGTTTCTTCATCATGCACCAAACTGTGGTGTTGCACCCAGGGAGGATTAGAGCACAGAGGTGCTCTGCCTCTGTTAAACTCCTTCCTGTTTCTCCCCTTCGCACCTCTTCAAAGTTCACAGACACGATGCATGTGTGACAGAATGGACCAGTCCTCAGTGCCTGTGTGATATGTTGCTCTCTATTGCATTTCTGCTACATAATCTGGATGTTTGGAGCTGGTGGAATTTCTCCTTCGGAGCCTTCTGGCTTTATACAGTCGACCTCTAGGACTTCATACAATACCAACCAACTTCACACAAATAGCCCTTGAAGACGCTGCTTGCACGTTTTCCCAGTGTTTCATCAACTCTTTCTGACGAGTGTGGGTTTGCCTGTTCACCGCTCTCTTCCTCTTCCTCTTCCTCCTCCTCTTCCTCCTGGCCCCTGCCCGTTCTTTTCCTTCACACATGTTCTACCTTTTCTGCCCCTCATCACTCCCGAAGCGTGAGCTGAGTCACCCTGTTCTGCTCTTTTATCAGCCCCTCACACCCAATAAGCCAACACGGAGTCTGACAGAGCAATCAGGGCAATGAGGCGGCGGCCACAGAGCGGAAGGGAGAGTTCTCACATTTCTGTTTGCCTGCCCGAAACAAATGAAGCTGGCAGGGCCGCTGGTTTACATCAGGGGACAGCTTGTCACAGATAACGCTCTCATTTGGAGGGAAATTGACCCTGGGCAGCGAATCCTTGACGAGATAAGTTGGTCTGGCTGCTCTGGCGTTCATCATGTTATTGGAGCGGAGGAGCAAGAGAGGGAATTATGAGCAGAAACCAAAGGTTGGCAGTGGTGCCGGGTGACAGATTAAACAGAAGAAACTGCACCGCATCGTTGTAGGTTGATGTCTCATCAAACATCAAAGAAAAACAAAAGATGAAAAATTGATTCACGCAATATTTGCTTGATGCTCAAGGCTTCACGTCCAAACATTTCTGATGGTAAATTAACTTTTTTTACTTTTTGTATTAACAACAGTTTGTATAGTCAAACAGTCACAAAGAGAATATTGTACTTCAGCACAGCACAAGCACAACTCCAAATAGAAACTCGTTAGTCTGCCAGTGGCAACACTTTTAAAGAGTACTCCTAATGTTCTACGGTGCTATTTAATGGAAAAGGCAGACAGAGTTTGTGAACACAGAAACAAACTCAAGTCCGTCGTTGCACGGTATTCTTTTATTTTATTTTATTTTTTATTTTTTTTGCCTAGTTTGGAGTGCTCAGACTGCAGGACCGCACTGGATTCCAACATATTCCCAGCGCTTATGAAGTCAAAATATCAAAAGTTAAGAAAGACAAATGCACCTCTGGTCTAGATATCACGAGCTATTGCTTTTATTGCTCCTTCATATTGAGTAGAGATTTTCAGACAGGAAGGACAAACAGAAGTAGCTGCACTCGATGCAGCCAAAAGTAATCATTGTGCAATTACATGTCTCAATTGAATGAGGGATTGTGCGATAAAAGTGTGTGGCTTTGTGTGTCTGTGCCTTTTCTCTCTCTCATTGTTTTATACTGTCTGACTGGTGGCACTTTTTTATTTTTATTTGGTTGTACTAATAATAAATATATAAATAATAATAAAAAAGCTATTCTCCTTTATTTTTCTCTGTGTGTGCTTGCGTGTGTAGTTCAACTCCTCTGATGTTTCGAGAAAAAAAAAATCATGACTTTTCTGTGGTGTTTATGTAGGATATTGGTCTAATTTAATATGAATGGACATGAGAATTCATGTGGCCATGTAAATATGGTCACATGTGGCTAGATGATATTTAACCAAGCATGTGTGTGTGTGCGTGTGTGTGCGTGTGTGTGTGTGTGTGGGTCAGAGGGGCTCACATGTAGATAAGGCTGGCAGCCAGTGTGTAGCCAGTGGTCCGGCTGTACCTGGGCAGTGTTTGGTCAGGCAGTCAGAGCGTGCCTTCAGGGTCCTCTGGGGTCTGGACCTCTGTGATCCTATTACACCGCTGCTACCTGGTATCTCCTGAATGTAAACTCTCTGCTGCGCTGCTGCAAGTCTCTACACCGGGCTGTGGCCAAATTCATTCCATTTAAAGATTTTGATTTTTTTTTTCTTTCTTTTTTTGAAATGCCATAATAAGGTGTGATTTTCCCTGTAGACACGACGGACCTTTTTCAGGGAGGGAAGATGGAGATCACCAATCTATAAAAACAACAATAATAAAGAGTTGGAGATGTATGGCATACGCTGGCAGGAAATGAAACGGCACAGTCAATTTATATTCAGTGAAAGTGGAGGCAAACAGGAGTGACATGAAATACTAAACACTCTTGTCCCCTTCAGACTGACAATAAGGGGAGGGAAAATGTCACCTGGAAGCACTGAATCAAAGGCTGTGTAATAGCTATTCATTTTTGAAACACATCTTTAATATCATACAATTCCAATAATTCCAGGTCAAGGGGGTAATAGAGGAGAAACATTTCAGGTTTTTTGGGGGGGATTGTCAAGATGACGCAATGCTGACAACGTATAGAAAGCTTTTTATTTTTGGAGACACCTTACACGCCTGTACTCAAAGGCAGCGATAAGGCCATAAGAATATATTGCTTTGAAACCAAAATAAAAGTATTGCTTTCATGTGTTTTCATGTAAACCGGCAGACCAGCCCGAGTTGCCACTCCTACTTGTCGTGCTGCGTGAATGAGGAGAGTAACCAGCTTAGTTTTGATGAGAATAAGTTGAAGAGGTCAAGAGGAGCGGAAGAAGACGGCCGATCCAAATTAATTGAAGGGCAAACACAGACGGAATGCAGCGGGAGGGGAAAAGAGCTGCAGTGATTGAGATACATTTCCATTTAGATGGGTGGGCAGAGCATTTTTCTGAGGCAGACGGCCAGCGTTTTGATGTGAATCGCTGTGCAAAGTCATCATGGTCAAATAGAAGTGGGACGTTGCATCCGTTTGAATCGGAACTCTTTACGACGTCAGAGAAATTTTCCCAGACCCTCAACACTCAACCTCTGAGGCAGACATCAAAAAGAAACTGTAATGTAATCTTGTTCTGAGAGCGAGAGCAATAAATAAGGAATTGAAGTGATTATTTCAATGTTGTCTCAACAAATATAAATATGTTGGCGCAAATGTTGGCGGTACTTTTGTTGTATGTTGTTCAGTAGGTTTATAGGTTTATGTAGGTTTAAATAATAATAAATAATAATTAAATTATGGACCATTCCATATGCCCTCTCTTTTTTTTGACAATTGTCAAAATAAAACAGTGCATGTTGATTTGTGTATGGATATTGCTGTTGTTATTCTATATGTCACACTATTCATGCGTCCACTTCCTATCACCACTTCTCCTTCCTTCACTCACTATTGTGTAGCGTGCTGGAGCATCCCAGCTGTCTTTGGAAGAAGGCGGAGTTTGACAAGTTGCAAGTTTCTCACGGGGCCGCATATTAAGACAAAACAACTACTGACAGAATTTCCAGCTAGTAGAAGTTTCTGTGTGTGTGTGTGTGTGTGTGTGTGTGTGTGTGTCTGTGTCTGTGTCTGTGTCTCTGTGTGTGTCTGTGTGTGTGTGTCTCCAAAATGCAGACCTAATACTTCATCAGCAGTTTGTTGGAGTGATTAAGGTTAATCCCTGTGGCAATGCCATTTAGGAATGCATGCACTGATCAATGCTGTGTATAATCCATCACAGATGAGATACAAGGGTCGAGGGCAGAACATCTCCTCACAGGTTCAAATCCTGTTGCTACTTTCCTTTTTCTTCTGGAGGAAAGCGGCAGGATAAACTGGAGAATGTCGGTGATCGGTCCTGTCCCTCCACGAGCATGGACCTCTGCACCTCGTGTGGAAGTCAACAAGCATCCTTGGCTGAGACATGGCATGATGTTGTATATTGCAAATCTCGAGCCACTCCTGACTGGCTCGCCACATGTTGTACCCTAAGATAGACCAGAGGCCAGTGCCATACTTTCCGGGTCCTCCTGGACAACTGATGTTCCATAGCTTTCCATAGTTGCTGACCAATCAGTTCAGAAGTTGAAATAAGGCAAAGTAGTCAAGGATCAGAGGCATTTCTTGCAGGTTTACTGACAGATGAAAAATTGTACAGCAACCTGGGGTCATCCAGAATTACACAAAACAAGACAACTACATCCTATGACGCACCAACGATGCACACACTGATCCCCCCCATGATGAACCCATAATGTGCCCATCATGATGCTGGAGTACATGCAGTTTTAAAGAGTCCAGCATGCCTGTCCTATGGACATCCCAAGAAGGTGTTGTTCTTGGACCAAAGCTACAGCTGCTCTCTTATAAGGAGTGGCGATACCAACAGCTCTCTAGCTGGTCTTGCAACCTCTGACCTGCTATGGCATATTCTTGTCTTGTGGTCACTCGCCATCTGCAGATGTCCATCAAGGGACAGACTATTTGGCGCTGGTCAGTGTCCTTGCTGCTCAAACCATGTGTATTCCATTTTAAACCACCACAATGACAATGTTATATTAGGGTCAAATCACTTCTAAATGCTTGCCATATCTTTACAATTGGAGGATATTTCTCTGTGCAGTGTGGAGCGCACTCGAGCCCGACAATGCTGTCCGTGACAGCAACAGTGTTCCATATGCATTTGATTCACTGCGATTTTGTCGTGACTTACTTTGAACCTTTCAACATTCTTTACTCTGAATGTGGAATCTCCCATCTCACTGAAGGAGACGCAACGGATGTCTCGCATAGCAGCTTGCTCTTTCCACGCCCTTCATTGCACCTGCATTTTGACTTGAGGATGGTTTGAAATTCTCTGTTTGTGTTGAAGATACAAGTTTGCCTTCGTCTTCCTCGGTTCTTTCATTTACCGTTTTTGGAAGACAGAAGAGTTCTCCTTCCCAGAGTCGTGATGGGGACGGCCAGAGCAATGAAGAGTTGGATGTGTCAAATGGTGATACAGTCTGAAAAAGCATCCTTCACAGGGAACTATGGTTTGCATGTGTGTGCATATAGAATTCTATTTTATTTAAACAATAAGAGAAAATATATGCTGAGTTAATAGAATAGACAAAGTAAAGAAAAAATAATACGTTGACAGAATTTCATGAAAATTGTTTTTGTAACATTTTTAATTATTTTTTGGTGAAAAAAATAACTTAATTATATTATAGTCACAGTTGAAGGCCCTTATGCCTTGCTAGATGGCAAATAGGGCGCCATTATAGGGTGCAATTAGGGTGTGTAGGGTGGAATGAAGGTGTTGCCATCGCATTTATCCATCACTTCATGTCCCGCGCCAGCACATACTGTGTCTCGTTTCTATAGCACATTTCAATTTTTGCCTCTACATTCACTCACTCTTCCACCATCACCTTTCTTCTCTGTTAGCGTTTGGCCTTCCAGCAAGCTTTCGGATGTCGGCGCAAACATTTACAATTCGGATGGCGTCCGTAAAGTGTTTATTATCTTGGAAAGGTCTGCTGTTATCATATCAGTGGATGATCGAAAGGCCGAGGAAGGGGGGAGGCGGTCTGGTTGTCTGGTGTCAGACAGATGAGAAATGGGAGCCGCAGTGGCACAGGCCTCAGAGACACCTGCTGCTGCCGCCGCGGCGGCGATAAGTTTTATTTTACTGCAGAGATAACTTTACACAAGCCGCACTCTTGTCAACCTTCAGGGGAACACAGCTATTGATGGGGGAGGCAATGGCAGCACAATAGGGAGGCGGAAGAGAGATAGCGTGACCCTAAGGCATTTTTATCAGGCCTTCTGGAAGTACAGCAAGCACTCAATATCACTTTCTCCCACTTCTGCTGTACTCATGTTCTATTCAGTCCATGTACAAACACATGCTTTTTTTCCCCTCCTATTTGTAATGTTGTATGGACAGCCTTTGAATATATAGTATGTTCTTCATAAAACACGGTGATTGACAATCCCAAGTTGCTAGTCATCCTTAACTTTAATTGCCAGAAAGTGTAGTTTCTTAAACTGTGTTAGGCTTAGGTCAGTTCCATCATGTGGCCCATTGCTAAAAAAGTTTGGAGACCACTGGCTTAGGTGGTTAAAAAACAAACAAAAACAAAAAAAACAGGAATTGACATAATTCTTGAACTTGTTGTAGAGAATTTTTTTTTTTTTTTTTTTTTTTTTACATATGTTGCTGAGAGGTGAATATGTTACAAAATGGTTACCACAATAACCTACTGACATGCAACCTGGAAGGACAAGGCATCTGCAAAAAGCCCTCACAGACATGTCAAATGACGAACGTGCGTACGATTGGTTTTGACATGGCCAGACGATGTCCTCTGAGCACCGTGCCATTGAGAAGATAGGCCACGTCGTGCCCTCTTTCATTCCTGCAGATCCCCCTCTCGGCTCTGAAGTCGGCTGACAATCAGATCTAGCCTAAGATGTTGGCAGGGAACTGAAAGAAAGGAGAGGGAAGGACGTGGATAGGAAGCAGATGTGGTAGAAGAGAAGAGGGCCCAATATGGGGGGGAGGTGGGGGAAGAAAAAGGAGAAATCAGCATGAATAAGAAGATTGGAAATAGGAAAAAAAAAAAAAAAGAAAACATACAATTGTGGGAGTGGTGTAGAGGCAAGAAAGAGTGCAGAATTTCACACACGAGTGGAAAATTCAATTTGATGGTCGGAAAATACATTTACACTAGCGACTGAAGTCCCATGCCTACATAAATAGCAACACACTGTATGTGGTGCCTTGCAGTTTGCCACCAGATTATAATGGTCATAAGGGGAAGAGTTTGCCATAAATGTCTTTATAGTAGCTTTTTTTTTTGGTCAATTTTAATAACATAAGCAACAGGACAATGATGGGCTCTTGCATGACAGTAAGCTGTCAGCCCCAGGAACCTCTATTCAAAGCTCCACCCCTATTGAAACCTAGAGCCTCAATGGCCTTGAGGAGACAGAGCAAAAAAAAAAGGAAGAAAACCACACTGCACCGGAGTCCCCCAGGGGTGTGTGCTCTTCTCCCTGATATTTATCCCCTTCCATGCAAAAATATGCACCTCAAGAGACTCATCTATTAAATGCCCGAAATCTGCAAACAACATAGGCAACATCAGCCTCATCGGGGTTGGCAACGAGTGTGCATACAGATTGCGATGTCGAAGAGCTGGCTGTATTGTACTGTGAAAGCAACCAAGAGTTGAGCTACTTTGACAGCACCTACTGGTTTGTTTCTCAATGACAGGTGCTAAAACTAGCCGGAAATAAACACAAGAAAACACACACCAAAAAAAAGAGTTTCATGATGATCACTTAAAACAGTTAAGATGCATACATTATCCCCTGAAGGACAGTGTTGATGGATGGATTAGAAACCTTTAGAATGTTATACAAAACTTATGTGGCTGGTTGTGTTGCTTCAGTGCTCAAGTCAAAGTCTAGAGTCTGTGCTTCACTGTACTTCAAGTAGGTCCTAATACAGACCCAGAATCAGCTTTGGTACCAAGCTACTAAGTCTGCTGGGGTACATAACCCCAGCACTGGATGCTTTGAGCATGAGGGACCCAGGTTCTCAGCAGAGCCACCCGTTCTAAAAATAAACCCACTCAATGAGGTGCTTCAAGTCATTTTGGATAAAAGTGTCTGCTTAATACCATTTAGTATATTGTATTGCTCCCATTACTGCAATATGGACCTCACTCTCTCACTGCCCATTGACTTCATCCGTTCCCTGTGGACCATCTATCTGTCCATTGACTGCCATTTAGTGTCAACGGGGCAATAACTCGTTAGGTGAATGACGTTTAGACACTCAGCGGCTCGTTACAGAGGCCAGGGGTTGGACGGCTGTTGAGGGGACACTTCATTCTCTCACTCTCCTTTCGCTGTCGGCTATATCCCACATCCTTTTAAACACTCTGCTATCTCACTCCTGTATACAGTCACTTGTGCTATCCATCGCCTCACTTACCCTCTGCCCCCTATCATTTCACTCTGCAACGCCGAGCATACTTCCCTTTACCTTCTGTGGAAATGGGTTTAAATTGCTGAGATAAACTCTGGTTCAAATCGTAGGCCTCACCCTGCTTCAAGTTTACCTATTGCATAAAGTGGACGACAATGCAGGGCCTTGTAGGTTAAGGGTAAGGGCCAATTCCAATTCCTCCCTTAACTCCTCAATCTCAACCCTCGCCCTTAACCCTCAACCTTTGGCCCTCAATCTTGCCCCTCAGAAATAAGTGTAAGGGCTTAGAAATGGGACACCCCTTAAGTGCAGTTACGTCTTCAGACTGTGGGGGGCGGCCTTACGCCAAAGCTACGTCCAGTCTGTCAAGAAGATGACGACTAAAAAGAAGAAGTCCTCCGTCGCGACACAATGAGGTATACAAGTAACGTGAAGCCGGGACCGCTGGTCCGGCTGACAAACGTCGTAAAGTAAAAAAACAATGTCAATAATCCATAAAAAAAAGTCTTAAACTAAGACAATACAATGGTTTCTTAATATTTATATCTTTATTAACTAAGAAAATACTTCCATTTGTAGCTCGCTTTTCCATTGCCATCTTTTTCGAAGACGTCTTGGTGAAAATACGCAATGCCTTCTGGGTAGCCCTGACTGCCAAGGGTGGTGCCGGAGAATCTCAATATTGAGGGCGATACAGCCCTTACACTCCTCCTTCAACTGGACCTTCTGAGAATCGGGACAGCACTTGCACTTCACCGGAGCGAGCATGTTTGAGATTGAGGGTTGAGGGAGGAATTGGAATTCAGCCCAAGTCTCACCGTCTCAGGTAAAAGACTTCTCTCAAAAGTGAGCCGGCTCTTATCAATCTTGTTTTGATGTGGAGGAGGCAGTTTCTTACCATGAACCAATAGATGAGCTTAGTTTCTTGTTGATTGTTTATACTCCTGCAGTGATTCTTGATGCAGCGTCACAACATGTGAGTAAAGGAAACCATAATGCACAAGGTTCAAGGTCCAGCAAGCTTGGACCAGCTGAATATGGTCTAGGACAATTGGACCGAGTCCCCAATTGCACGATGGAGTTTACTGGACTGTTTGGTCTGAAAATATCCATTCTAGTCTGGACGGGACAGAACCTTCAAGTGCCCTCCTATCTTCTTCTTTCTCACACTTGTACCTCTCCGTCCTTGTCTCTCTCTCCCCCCGCGTTGAACTCTTTCCGTCTCTCTCTCTCTCCTCTTCCCCCCTATGCTCCACACTAATCATGCACTAGACAGTTCCACCACCCCCCCCCCAATTCCACTTCAAAGGCCAAGCATTTCCTCCTTGTCTGTAAGAGAACCTGTCAGCCGGTGTGCCCGTCCAGCTACCTACAGCTAAGAGGGAGCAAACAAGAGTGAGAGAGACAGACGGGGGGGGCTGGAGGGGGGACAGGAGGGAAGGAAGGATGTCAGGGCTGGAAAAAGTGGATGAAGAGCAGCCGTGGAGTTGAGAGCAGGATCCTCGGCGAGGGGCGGGGCTGTGGCTGGCACTTCAGCGGATGAATCACGTCAGCAGCACGGAGGTGCATTTTTGTCAAGAGCACGTTAAAAGTAGCAAAGTGCTCTCGGACAAGCGCACATCAGCACTTTGGCAAGCTCACTTTTGGTCAGGAAAGATGGCTTTGAATAAAATCAACAGAAAAGGCACTCCGGATCACAGAAGAAGAAGGAGAAAACGTTTACTTTTACGTTTTCCTTTTTTTGAACCTCCTCTACCACTGGTACCTACCTTTCTGTCTCTCTCTCACACGTCTGCTCCTCCCTCGTCTTCTTAATTCGCTTTTCCCAGCCCGCAGCAGGGAAAAACAGCAAGAGGAACCATGCGCTGTCCTATTCCTGCCCGTCTCAGTTTTTTTTTTTTTTTTTTTTTTTCCAGAGCGTGAACTGAAGTTGTATTCCTGGCCGCCATTGTCAGGGTAATAAGAAAAAGTTATCTTCAAAGAGTTTGGGTGGCGGTAGCGGAGGCAGCCGGGGGGTGTGTGGGGGGTGGGGTTGGAGATGAAGTGGGCGCGCGTGTGTGTTTTGGAATGGGGAGGGTTGAGTGTTGGGGGCTCGTGCATTAGCCCCCCCCCCCTCCCACCACTACCCCCCCCCAGCAGGTTGGTCTAATGCGTGAAATTACACCTGCCACCTTCCTGTCTGTGCGCTGGGAGCGCGTCACTGTGGATTTGCGTGCGTGTAATCGCGCGCCTTTGTACCTGAGTCGGCGAGAGTGCGCGCGCGCATGTCTGAACAATAATCCCGTTAAACACAAACCCGCCGCGTGCGTGTCTCACCCTTAAAAGTGTCCGCCGTCCACACACTTCCGCTAACGTGCTGCGCGCGACGCTACATTCTTATTAGCAGGTCCAATTCCCATTAACAGTCAGTCCCAGATAGCGAGTTAATTAACTTTCTGCCCTCCTCTCCCCCCCCGGCTATCGGCGCACAGGTAGCCTTTCATGTTGCCACCGAGCGATAGAGGGTGTGACGGCGGCGGAGAGATGTGAGGAGCGGCAGACAGGAGCCAGGGGTGAACCGAGGGAAGGGAGGAGGACGGAGTGAGGGAAGGAAGTAGTGTGGAAAGGTAAAGGAGAGAAGGGAGGAGAATGGCGGAAAAAGGAGGAGTAAGGTAAAAGATGGGGAGGGGAGGGTGTGGATGGGAACACCAGCTAAATTGGATTTGGATGAGAAAGCGCTGAGAGAGTTCTAAAGTGGCTGGGACGTCGGATGAAATGTAAGGCGTGCCCTCCCCCCCATCCCTTCCTCCGCTCCTCCTTTAAATTTCTTCATCTTTCCTTTTTTCTTTCCGTGATTGTCATTTCAACAGCAGCTCGGAGCTCAGCGGGGGAGACGGGACCGGCCGAGTGGAGGGAATTCAGGGCTCCAGCAAGCAGCGCTTTCAATGGTTATAAAATAGCTTTAACAGTCGAGCGATGCCTCATTTGTTACCCAGAACAGCGGTTGACAGACAACCCAAGTGAACCAACTTTCACTATGTTGTGCTGATGGTTCAATGCGGCTAACTCCAGTGTGGCTTTCTGCTACGTCGCAGTGAACATGTTCTGCACGCTGGTTTGGTTACAAGCATAGAGTTGTGGATTGTTGCTTTCTGATGTGTAACACGCATCATTACTGTTGGCAGTCTTGCCCAAACATGCAAACGTATGGATGATGATGTGGACCGCCATATGGAATGCAAAAGGACTCAGGTGATGACGTTAGATGACAGTGTAGACTTCCTTTAGTTTGGCATTTCAAACAAGCCAAATTAGCCTTGCATATTTAACATGTATGCAAGAGTGATTTAAAAAAAAAAAAAAAAAAAAATCTTAATTACAGTACAATCATTTGAATCTACGCACAAGATGGAATTCCACACATCTGATAGTTGCACTCATTCCAAAGAGGTTGATTCCATAGACTGGGAATTATGGAGGGACATTAACGTCTTCCATGGGTTCTGGAGATGTGTGCTCACACAACGGCCACTCAGTGGATATTTTCTCATATTGTGGGACTATATTCTCCGTCATTGTTAGAGATGGCTGTGCTTGAAGATCCCAGGAGATCAGCAGTTTGGGAAATATTCAGATCAGCCCGTCTGGCCCGAAACCACCATGCCTCATTCAAGTCACGTAAGTCCAGTGAGGAGAAAAAGAGAATTCTGAGGGACCACATTCCTTGTTCTTCTGCTGCACATTTAGTGGTTGGTTTGTCTGACTTCTTGTTTATGCCCTGCGGCTATCAGCTCACGTCTGCCCCCCCCCCGTCCTCACTTACCTCAATGTGTTTGTATGTAGACTTGTGATGGTGATGATGGTGATGATGATGATGATGGTGATGATGATGGTGATGATGGTGAGGATGATGGTGATGATGGTGATGATGGTGATGGTGATGATGGTGATGATGATGGTGATGATGGTGGTGATGATGATGGTGATGGTAATGATGATGGTGATGATGATAATGATGTTGATGGTGATGATGATGGTGATGATGGTGATGATGATGATGATGGTGATGATGATGGTGATGATGATAATGATGTTGATGGTGATGATGGTGGTGATGATGGTGATGGTGATGATGGTGATGATGGTGATAGTGATGATGATGATGATGATGATGATGATTATGCAGGCAGAGCAGAAACTTTTATATTTGTAACAGCAGCAGAACATTTGGAAAGGTGCTTTTTGACGTGAAGTGAAAATTCAACAATGCTTCAAGCTGTTGCTTGTGGCGTTCCAGGAGATTTAAAGTGTTTCCCTGAAGCTTTGCAAAAACGTTTGTATCAAATTGAGATTAAAGGAAAAAAAAAATCAATGGTGTTTAGTGCAGTTTAGTGAGGAACATGAAGGAAGGTGTGTGTGTGTGTGTGTGTGTGTGTGTGTGTGTGTGTGTGTGTGTGTGTGTGTGTGTGTGTGTGTGTGTGTGTGTGTGTGTGTGTGTGTGGGCACGCACTTCTGCATCAAGGCCTTCATGGTCTGAATTCAATAGAGAGATTGTGACAATTAGCCCACTCCTTATTGATCCAAATGTTTGTGTGTGTGTGTGTGTGTGCGTCCTAATCAATGCACATGTTTTTATTGGCAAAGCCATTACTCATTTCATTGAGTCACTGGTATACACAACGGACTAAAAAAAAAAGGGAAATGTGTAATTTATGTTGAAGTGAAATCCATCAGATTAATGGTTGTGTGTACACACTAATTTAGGCGTAGCGACAGGAATAGACCATGAGAGCCAAAACGTATAATTGTCTTATTTTATTGAACTTAAGGAAACAAATAATTACATTTCCATGCAAGGTGTCTGAAAGTCTAATTTTTTTCCTTATCACATGTTGCATTCTTAGTTGATATTTGATTGTGTTTGTTACTATTTGGTCAATTTTAGCTTCCCATTTCCCATCTCATGAAGACTTGAACCAAGACAGTGCTTTCCTGTTTCACAGTTTGTTTCTTGCTAATAGTCGGTGAGGTAGCAATAGTTATAAAATGCAGGTGCTGGAGTCAAATTTCTGTAAAAAAAAAAAATAATAATAATAATAACAACACACTGACCTGACACATTTACAGTGTATATGAGAGCAGCAGTTGCTCAGAGATGGAGAGCATGGCACATTATTATTTGTTTTGTTTTGTTTACTGCCCTCATTTTTGGCTTGTTTTGCAGGAAGTACATTGACGATGTTCAACTCTTACCTTGTTTATCTGCGACGTGCACTTCCTTCAGCAGTCTGTGGGGAATGAATGAAGGATGAGACGTGGATACGAATGATTGAAAGGTGACACTTGGCTCGTTCGCCATACATAGCGGACGTGCGCGCGCGCACGCCTGCGTGTCAAGATCCAAGCGCGCGCACGTCGTGCAATATGTTGCTTTATGAATTCAAGTAAAGCTGTAAATAGAATGGTTTTTCAATTCGATTTTTTTATTTTTTTTATTTTTTTTTGCCTGCTTTTGTATCGCTCTCACTCTCCCGCTCGCTGCTGTCACCGTGTGATCAAACCGCGGCAGGCATTTGATGATGCGTGCGCGCGGCTGAGAGCGCCGCAGTATATAAAAATAAAATTAAACAAGGGGATGAATAAAATATGCGCATGTTGCTGAATAAATAAAGGTTTTGGCAGCGTTAATAAGAAAGAGTCGGAGGTATCAGACAAACGGCAACCAGCGCACGCCACCGTCGCCTCCGCATTCAGCCGCTGATGAAAGGCGAAGGTGTGCGGGTTAACAGACAGCCCCACCCCCCCACCCCCCCACCCCGCCTTCACTGCTTCCTCCCTTTTAATCTACAGTTCCCTTTTTTTTTTCTTCTTCTTTTTTTTTCTTTTTTTTTCGCTCCAAAACTTTGTGGACACATCTCATTAAAAGAGCTCATATTTAGTTCTAAAACATTCCTGACCCGGAGTAGCAAGACTGCCACCTGCTTTCGAGCTCGCCAGGGCATCGTATTGTGTGACAGCGGACATGACATAAATTGGTCTGTCTGATAAGACGTTTACTACATTTGCCATAATTACATTACGCTCAAATTTGCACCTGTGGAAGTTCTGATCAGGAGCTTACAGCAACACGTAGTAGCATTCTCTGCTACGACACCGTAGGCGGAGCTGCGGCGTCTCTCTTCATCGAGTGGCTGCCGTTGAAGTCATCTTTTGCAAAAGCGCCAATTCAAAGAGCAGAGACGTCCTCAAAGCCGTCGGCTCGACGTCACCTTCAGCTTCACGGTGAGGCGTAGGTCCCTCTATGTCCGATTCTCTTTTCTCCCTCTCTATTTTTAAGAGCCATGCAACAGAACGTCACAGCACACCAAGAACTAAAACGCAGAGCAAAAGAAAAAAAAATGGAAATCAAACACTTTTTTCCTGAAAGACCTGAGTCACCAGGCCTCCATCACACTTACTGTCAACACTTTTACTAGTACTACACTTCAAACACACACATTAGGTGTGTGGAAAATTGTGTGTGTGTGTGTGTGTGTCAGGGGCGGGGGGGGGGGGTGCTTTTGTATACGCTACGCAATATTGTTCAAGGCAAAAGGGGCCTTTGAGTAGAGAGGCAGCAGATGCCTGAGACCTGAACCAGACTGGGAGGTGAACTTTACTTTGAAAACACCAGACAGGAAAATAGACCTGTGCAGCAACTCACCGACTCCCTGCAAGTCAACACACAGCACGACTTTGAGTTTAGTTTAGAGCTGAGCTCACATAGACATCTGCATGCAACACCTGTACCGCGTCGCCACCGGAGGCATTCAAAGAAAAAAAAAAAAAAAAAATACAGGAACATCTCTGTGGCAACAGGAAAGAGCGGTGCTGATTGGCCACGGTCGTTATCATTCCTCTCAGGTTAGGTGTGAGCGTTCTCAGTTAAACTGGCTCTTGATTGGTTCAGAAGCGCCGGGAGGGCAGCGAATCCCTAATCAGAGTGTTAGCATATGAAAGGGAGGGGGGGGGGGGGCACGGGAGGAAATTTGGAATGAGGATATTTGGGTGTTTGCGGTCGGGATGATTGGAAAACTGCTCCCATGCCTCATCAGCATGCACGAGAAAGTCGGTGCTCGCGCATGCACACGCACGCACGCACGCACGCACGCACGCACACACACACACCATACACACACACACAACACCAACACCACCCGCACGTTTTCCGGAAGGTGCAACTGTGATTGAATCCTATGGAAGGATACTTATACATTCGCAGCTCCCCCTCCACACACACACACACACACACGCACACTCACACCTCCGACACAGCGTCTTCACCCAGATGGGCCAGCATGTGTGTGTGTGAGGCAGATGGTGCTGTTAACAACCGATGGCACCGTTCCATCCACACACGCACTCACAAACACAAGTTGACATTGCACAAAAAAGGGAAACAGAAGCTGCAAGGCTTGCCTCCTTTCAGTCTAAAAGAGGAGGACAAAGAGAAATAAATAAGATAAATAATAATGGTAAGAAGAAGGAGAAGAAGAACCTAATGAGTTTGCACCAAAAATCCCTTTACACACAGCAAAGTCCATCTTGTCCTTCTTTTGCCTGCTCCCCTCTCCAGGAAGTGTGTAAAACACAGCCCAGACACATGATTACCATCACCTTTGTTGTATTAATGAGGATTTTTATTTTTTATCTAAAGCTTTATTGACAACACTGGCATTTTGCTTGTCCTTTAACAGAAAAGGCTTTGAAGTAGACGTAACAAAGAAGAGTATAAAGTTCATTAGAAAGCCTCTTTAAATATCGTCGCAAACAATTAGGAGGCCTTCAACCTACAAATCGCTTTACAGGGTTTGGGCTTAAAGGGCTTCGGTAGATGCAGTGCAATGACGAATAATATTGGAAAGTGCTTTGTGTGTGTGTGTGTGTTGTGTGTGTGTGAGTGAGAGAGAGAGAGAGAGATGGGGGAACCCTTAGCAGCAGTCGCAATCACATGCTGTGAAGTCTCTGCAGCTCGTGCAGCTCCGGCAGAGGTGTTTCATTATAATTGGTTAGCACCTACAGCAGGTAACATGTAGATTAAAACACAGAGATGCAGGCATGGATTTGAAAGAGAAAAGGAAACTGGCACGTGTGCTTCCCCAACACTTGAGTGTGTGTGTGTGTGTGATGTGTGGTGTCTGTCCACGTTCAGCCAGCTTTGGAAATGATCACAGGCCATTTTATTTTTATTCAGATGAGCCGTTTTGTCAGAAATGACAATACGTTCACGGGATTAACACAGTGCACAGTTTGAAATGAGTTTCATTTTATTATTATTTGAATGTTTTGCTTTTGATATCCGTGCAAGGCTGCCAATTAAACCGCTAAAGAAAAAAGGCTAAGAAGTCTCAACCAGTCGCTCGGCTTTAGCTTGTTGCTCACAGTCATGTAGAACGGGCTTCATTCATTGACACACTGGGAACGCAGATTATTGTTGGAAGGCGTTGCTGAAGTTAATCCTCCTTGATGTGGATCCTTTAAAGCTACTTTGTCTTTGACGCGCTGTGAGTGAAAACCAAACACAGACACGCGGCAGCCCAGCTGCACAGCTGCACTCTCCCACAAAGCACCGACGCCTTTCACTGCTTCACCCGTTCTAATACATTCCACGGTGTCGGAGAGACCAATTAGATCCAGGTTCTGTTTGCCCAATCTCCATTTGGAAAGCTGCGCAGTGCCGCCGAGGCCAGCTGGTCTCTTTGGACGCAGAGGATCAGGACTTCCTCCAGATGCTTCCAACCCTCCAGTGACTCCAGCGGCCCCCCTGCACGGGACATTTCTATTGGCCATGTAGTCAAAAAATATTATTTTAAACTGAGCAGTGAAGCATAGCACGTTCACAATATTAATTCTCTGACTAATTTTGATTCAAAGGAAGAATACGGTTGAGGAGTAATGATAATGAGAGATATGGAGATGCAGATGTCTTTGCGTGTTCTTTTCTGGCTCCTTTAAGCACCTTTAAGCACCTCTTGCTTATTAGGATTTTTTTTTTTTTTTTTTAAATCCGCCACTTAATACGATGATGCCAGTAAAGCCTAGAAAATTCTGTACAGATCTAAAAATAAGCACTTTTTTTTTTTCCAAAAGAAGAAATCTCACAAGTCTGCTTACCTGAACCTGTGAGTGACAGAAACAGCAGCTGCACTATTTCAGTGTGTGTGTGTGTGTGTGTGTGTGTGTGTGTGTGTGTGTGTGTGTGTGTGTGTGTGTGTGTGTGTGTGTGTGTGTGTGTGTGTGTGTGTGTGTGTGTGAGAAGGAGAGCGAGAGAGAGGCTCTTGGCAGCCACCTGTTAATGGAAAAACTGCTTTTGTGACTTTGGGTGACTGTTTTTGTCTGTGTGTGTGTGTGTGTGTCTGCCTGCTTGCTGAGTCCACATTGCCATCTTTGTGTAGGTGTCTGCACACATCCACTTCTCACGGGCCAAATTCATTAAAGTTGCATTACTCAGCCCGATTTCAAAATGCAGCGTCGCTCCTGTCGAGCGATGAAGAGATGAGCGGAGCGCCGCAGAAACACCAGTGAGAGTGAAAGAAATCAGATGAACGAGGACGAACGAGGAACAGACACCAGTCGCCGCAAATCATTCACACCACGGGACGGTTGTATTGTTTGTGGAGGCCAGGATTGTTTGCCACGGCTCGTTCCACTTTGGTGATGGTGTTGCTTTGAAGATCTTTCTGTGAGATGTGACATTTTCCAGACGACAAAGCATCACAACCACGGTCATATTTTCTCTCCGAGTCCCGGGGTGGAAAGAAGTGGCGTCCGCACGCTTGCAGATGGAAACGGAACGGTGGGTGGAAAACCATGTAATGCGTATGCCACACCGACAGGTGGCGCTGTTGACAGACGCAGACACAGCCACCCGAACCCACCATTTAGAAAGAGGGCGTTTCCGCTACGCACTAAACACACAGAAAACAAAAATGGCGAGGAGCGGGGGGAAAAAAAGTGAGTGTGAGGTTGTGTGAGGTTGTGTAGTAACATTGCCAACACATCTGGAAGCGCCTGCGATACAAAGACAACTCCGCTGGCCGCTATCGTCGTTGTTTGTGCCGCTGCATGCCGTGTTTTTTCCGGTCACATGACAGTGACGGTGCGATGACGTCATGGTTTTACAAGGAAAAGCCGTCTTCACCGTTGTCAGGGGGGAGCCAAAACGCCGTAGCGGTGAAATACTTTACCGTCTCCACCAACTTTTTGCAACTTTGCCACAGTGTGTGTCAACTTCATGCGACTCCAAGGGACATGCTAAGCCACCGCCAAGCAACAGTCAGTTGTGTACCTTATAGGCCTGGGCGATATGGCAATTTTTTTTATCACAATATGTTTTCTTATATTGCTCGATGTCGATAATTATCACAATATGATTTTTTTTTTTTTTTAATCAATAATAGTTTTAATATTAGTATTCTCCTTGGACCGCAAAGAAACCAGAAGGATTATTTTTTATATATTTATTGTTAGAATGTATGACAATACAAAACATTCAACAACAACCCGACAGAACCAAGACGTTTGTATTATTTTTTACATCTTGGATGTACTGAAATAAAATAACTTCAATGTTGAGGATTATGTGTCTTGTTTTTAACATCTCAAACATAGAGGTAGTGTACTGAACTGATTAAATAAAATAAAAACAAAAGTAAAAAGAGGTACAGACAGACGGTACAATATTGCACGTCACTGCTCTGGTTATGTTTCTGTACTGTGTCGATTTTTTTTCTCCCCCTTGTACGGGGTAGCTGCGTTAAAGGCTGACTGTATTGTTGTTTGACGAGCAACTGTTTGCTTAGCACTGTCGCTAGCTAGGCTACTGCTAGTGCTAGCGGGAGTATCACGCAGCACACTCCCCCTGGGCTCTTGCAGCAGTGCGTTGTTTTTAGCATTACCTGCGGGGAGGCTAGCATGAAAACGTAAACTCTGGCTTTCATAGCATTCTTTATCGTGGTACTTGTTGAGATGTTGAAAGAGGTTCGTGGTGTTTCCCGTTTTGCTTGGGACTGTTCTCCGACATAATTTGCACTTAGCGTTAGCCTGTACTTTGTCGGACCTGAGGTAGCCGAACCAATTCCAAATCACCGAACTGGTGTTGCCTTTCTTCACCACTATTTCATCCTGCTGGACGTTTTCACATTCCTCCTCACCCTCGGTGTCAGGGGTACAGTTCTCGGGCACATTTTGGACAGTTTCTTCACTTCCCTCGACTTCTGCTCCTCGCTACTCATTTCTACGTGTTCCTATAACGAGCTTTAGCGGACGGCTGTGTGTGTCTCCCCATCTGAGTTGTTTTGAGCGAGAATAGGCGGGTGGAAGGAAGGAGGCACGCCGTTGTTTCTCTGCTGGGATTGGCTGGGTTATCGAAATAACAGCTCATGCATTTATCATCGCAATCGTGGAGTTTTTAATCGCGATTATTATCGTAATCGATTTATCGCCCAAGCCTAGTACCTTACATATCCAGTGTGTTTGTATTTTGCTCATTGTGTGTTTGCTGATTGAGCTGATTGAGCGGGTCGTGACCTCAAACTGCTGCTGATTCCAGAGATGAAGGCGTTATTTTCCTGGACTGGCCCTCCAGTGCTAACAGGTTTTTTTTTTTTTAAAAAAAGATGAGATGAAATGGTGAAATAGCTTTGGGAATGTCTGACAGAGGAGTCTGTGGGAGCGCGCTGAGTGCACCGACGACGGTGTTCTCCGCTCGCTGCCAGGGGAGGGAGGTGGGAGTTCTGCAACGGCAGCTTTTAATTGTTTCGCCAACGAGGGCACTAAACGCAAAACGAAATCTCTGTTTAAAAGTTTGACAAATGGATTCCTATCTGGGTCACTACAGCGGAAGAGGCGAAAAAGGGGATGTGAGAAGAAGAGATGACATAACAGAAAAGGCTCGAACCGCGGCGAGTAAATAAGGGAGTGCGGGAAAGGGGGATTTGCACAAGGAAGGAAAAAAAAAGTACGACAGTGGAGATGAAAAGAGCGAGACGAGCAAGCAAATCAAAGAAGAATACGTGGGGAAAAATGACGCGAAATCAAAGTGAGAAATCTGGGGATGATGGGTGAAGAGAAGGGAAGGCAGAGACAGGAGGGGAAGAGGGTAGGGATGGAGGCGGGGGGAGGGAGGGAGGGAGGCAGGGGGGGGAGGCTCCAGATGGAAGGTTTGCGTTGCCGGGGCGGCTTGCCGAGGAAGTCATTAAGCAGCCATTTCATCTGCGTCTGCTTGGCTAGAGAGGAATCTAATTGCATGTGAGGAGTGGAGAGGAAAAATGCCAAAGTACATTTAGATCAAAGATGGAAGACTCCAGAGAGCCTGTAGTCACCAGAACCCACCTCCACATCTCCGACTCCTCCCCTCACACTCTGGCTCTCCTCTCGGCTTTTTCCTCCCCTCTCCAAAAGAAGTAAAAAAAAAAATTTAAAAAAAAAGGAAAAAACCTCCTTCCGAACATTTTCACTCTCACAACTTCTCTCCGTCCTCTTGAGACTTAGGAAAAAAACTCAATTAAAAGTCCCACTGTGTTTACCTCAGTAGTCCAGGTCCAGGTAGGACAAAAATCAGTGGCCCAGCTTCCGATCCCTCGTGACGGTCGATAGTATGTTCTTCAAATTTGATAGAGTAATCAATATAGCATCATATATGGTGCACTGCGTGCAGACTGCCGAGCGTGCGCACTGTGCAGCCGCAGTGGGCTTTGCTGCGTTGCAGTAGTGGGAAGTAAAGTCGCTGCGGCTGCGGTCAATAATAAATGTACGTATCCATATTTTCTTAAAGTTATTGATACAACATTTTACTACGATTAGCTACCGATATATATATATCGATAGAAATATTGATGTGCACATCACTACCGATCATCCCACCTTCTTAAGTTAGCGAGAAGGTTGTGGGTTGGATTCCCACCCGTTCTCCCTGTGCCTGTGTGGCTCTCCTGCTACTCCAGCTCCTCCAGCTACTCCTGCTACTCCTGCTACTCCAGCTCCTCCTGCTACTCCTGCTACTCCAGCTCCTCCTGCTCCTCCAGCTCCTCCTGCTACTCCTGCTACTCCAGCTCCTCCTGCTCCTCCAGCTCCTCCTGCTCCTCCAGCTCCTCCTGCTACTTCTGCTACTCCTGCTAATCCTGGAAGCAGCTAAGGCCCAGCACTGCCTCTGAACCGTCCCTCAGTGTTGAACGCTCGTGTGTCCTCTCGCGTGGCCCTGAGATGACGCGGCCACTTGTCCAGTTGGCGTGACCCCTCCTTCACCCTCAGACAGCCGGCAGAGGCTCCAGCCAACCCCGGTGACCTTGACTTCTGGAGGAGCGGTGATGGAAAATGGATGGAAGCATTTGTTGTGCTCACAAAAAGGAAAAAAAAAAACAACCCTTTTGTGGACTGATTACTGCAGGTAAACATGTTGTTTATTTTTATTTCTTTTTTTTGCTACAACAACAACTGAACCGGTGCTGCAGATGTGTTTTTGGCTTCAATGGGTTAAGAATTTTAGCGCTTAGGCCCGTTGAAACTTCTCAAATATTGAATTCTTGCATCACTGGAAGACCAAACTGAAGACAAGATGTGTCCAGGCTGTTCTTCTCTCTGCCAATGTGTCACTGTCTCCTCAGCAGGTTGTTGGTGTCTGTCGCCGGGTGCAGACGTGCCCCGTTATCCCATTTTAGCCCCGGCTTTAGTTCTGTGATTCTGAAGGAGTTTTTCTTGTTGCATGTGTGAGGGTCCCTCTCTCTCTCTCTGGCCGTCTCTCTCCCTCTCTCTCTCTCTCTCTCTCTCCCTCTCCCTCTCTCTCTCGCTCTCTCTACTTATTTTCTGATTTTTGCTGTGAAATGTCTTTTGCAAAATGTGGATCATTTGAGCAATTTTGGAGTGAGGAAGACAGTTTGTGAGAAAGCTCATGTGCACTCGGTTCACTCTGTGTGTGTGCATCATTTTGCCTTGATTGTGTAGACGTGTATGCCTGCTTACAGTTCTCACCAAAGTCATACTGTTGTAGGAGCGATACCCGCTGGCACCGCAGCAAGCGGTCACTACCACAGGAGGCTTTAAGTCCAACTGTCGCAGTGTGCGTGTTGGAAAGGCAAGTCGCATTAATGACTTTATTAACAATCGACTTTCCGTTTTTAGCCTAAAAAATGAGAGCAAATGATTTTTTCATTTGGCCAGAGGAGAGAGTGAAGTGTTGGGTGAGAGTGCTGGAGTGCGGACTGGGGGAAGGAAGCACGAGGCTTCAGCTGCTTCTTAGGAACCATTACAACCGTTTAAAGCCAGAGAGCTGCAGTGAGCCGGACGCCTTTTTCCACAAAAAGGAACTTGTGCAGTTTGCGGCCACTTGAGTTAACAAAGCAGGCGCTGCGTCACTAAAACTACAGGACGTTGAATTGGAGTTACCCTGCATCATATACCGTATCCTATTGTACTGTACTTTAATTGTTGTCTTCTATTATTTTAGAGCTGGATTAGAATATAATCAGTCAACACTTAGCAAAACTCTCAAATATACGGAGCCCCTGAAGGGACATGGAGGAGAAAAAATAAAATAAAAAAACATTTCAGGTGAGCACCTGGTAGTTTCTGGTGCACACCTGATTTTTTTTTCTTTTTCTCCATGTCCCTTTAGGGGCACCGTAGTAATACTCTGATCACTGTACGTCATCGTGTCCCTGGTTGCTTATAAACCCTCAATATGCAATATGTTTTGTTAATCCCCAATCCTGAGTAAGAACCAGAAAGTTTTGTATTGGAAGATTTATTAAAACATTATTTGTGCAAAGTCCACTTCATCTGTGAGTTTAAAAAAAAAACACACACAGTCGAGGTCCGTCCTTTTACTTCCTTTGTCTCCACTTTTCACAAAGCGTTTGCTTAAAAAAAAAACCAAAACAGACTGTTCTAGAAACCCACCATTGCTGACATCACACAGGGCAGAGGGCTAAATATGTCGTTTTGAATACTTGGAAATCATATCCATATTTTTATTTCAAAATAAAACACGCTAGGACATCCTTTACATTTCTCCAGCCTAACATGTCGCTGGAGAACACTGCGAGCATGTGAATTCCATGCTCTTAAGATAAACTGTCCTTCCTCTTTGGAGCGCGGGTCGGTGTGTTGCAGCAGGTGGACGGGGCCGAACCTTCAACCCGTTAACTGTGATCACAGGCTGAAAGCAGGCAGGCAGCGACGCTGAGAGCAAGGAGTGGCTGAAATGAGAGGGAGGAAAAAAATAGAGCTGAGAATATAGGTGGGATGGTTAAAGAGGGAAAATAGGAGCGGGGGTGTGTTGGCGAGGGAAAGCAGAAAGTGTGTGTAAGTGTATGTACAAGGCAAAAAAAGGGGGGGAAATGACAGGAGTCAGAGGAGAAAGAGAGGGCAGAAATACACGCGTTAGCCAAACTCCTCCACCTGCGAAACATTAAGAGATGCGCTGGCTTATCATTTTCCCACTCCGTTTCCCCTCCTCCGCGCCTCCTTTGTTCCTCTCCTCTGCCGGAGTGTTGCCAGGAGGCAGAGCGATGGGCCTTTAATGTGTTTCCTATCAGCCCGCCACTGTGCTGCCTTTGTCCTCTTGTACCTTCCATCTCCCTGTCCCAATTTTTTTGTCACACCCAATTTTAAACTTCTGAAAAAAAAAGTTCATCCAACTTGAGGAAGTTAAAGAGGAGAGATGGGGGTGGGAGGTGGTGGAGGGGGGGGGGGGCTGTTTTACTAAGTGGCAATTTCCAGCCGTTGCTCAACACGTTCTGTTACCCGGCTCCTTTCCCCATCCGGAGTGGGCGCCAATCATCGTACGGCCGATTGAGGCGGATGATGTGGCTTGTTTGCGACAAACAAGACAGAGAGAGATCATGTCGGCTGCCTGAGGCGGAAGCAGATCTTTTTGAAAATGTGGGGAATGCAAAATATTCTATTTGTCTTCTACTTTTTCGATTAATTCTTTTTTTTTAATTTGATGAGAGTCTACAAGTCAGATCACGTCTGATGTGAATGGCCATAGCTCAGTAATTGAAAATACCACGAGGCAAACGGCATAGTGTTTTTCTGTGCATGTCTGATAATGGCACAAAGACAGATTTGTACCTCGCTGCCAGGATTTCATTCGTAACTCTCTTTTACATGAGCAGCGGTGGTCATTAGAATCACTCCAGTGTTTTTCCCCAACCCCCTCACCTGATCCACACTGAACCTGAAGATGCTGGAGGTACACCACTGAGTTCAAGCTGTGACCCAACCGTGAAGCTTCTGCTCGCTGCCCTTGAAAGTCGTAGAAAGGCATCAGGAAGTGACTCACGCACATGGAGCACATTCCCTCCGACAACATTGACCCAAAGTGATAAAAGAAAAGCCTTTCCAAAGGGTTCTGTTGTGTGTTAGGCCTGTTCTGTCCAACGTTGTCAACCTCCAGGCTGTAGCACCTCTTTGGGCCAATTCCAATTCCTCCCTTAACTCCTCAATCTCAACCCTCAACCTTTGGCCCTCAATCTTGGCCCTCAAAAATCAGTGTAAGGACTTAGAACTGGGACACCCCTTAAGTGCAGTTACGTCTTCAGACTGTGGGGGGCGGCCTTACGCCAAAGCTAAGTCTGTCAAGAAGACGACGACGACGACGACGAAGAAGGAGAAAAAGAAGAAGTCCTCCTTCGCTACACAACGAGGTACACAAGTAACGTGAAGCCGGGACTGCCGGTCTGGCTGACAAACATCGTAAAGTGAAAAAAAAAAAAAAAAAATTTTACGCAACAACGATGTCAATAATCCATAAAAAAGTCTTAAACTAAGACAATAAAGTTGTTTGGTAATATTTATATCTTTATTAACTAAGAAAATACTTACATTTTTTTCGAAGATGTCTTGGCGAAAATACGCAATGCGCATCTTTGAGATTGAGGGTTGAGATTGAGGGTTAAGGGAGGAAGTGGAATTCACCCTTATTCTCCTCAGCTTGTGCCAGTGCAGCCATCTTCTCTGTGACTCGCTGTATATTTCAATTCTAATCCCTACATACCATCATCAAAGAAGGGCTGGGGTGGCGGCGGCGGCGGCGGAGGAGAGGGAGAAGGAGGTGTGATTGTTACAGTAATCCCCCGGGATCCTTAATGGGCAAAGTGAATGAGAGCAGAGGATTAAGGGGCTGTGACGGCCAATATATTCTGTAATTAGCCCGTTAACAGCCCTGGCGATGGCAGGATTAGCCGAGTCTTAGCTGGAAAACTTGACAGGGGCTACAAATGAGTGACAGATTGCACGGCGGTGCAGGGGAGGATCCGGTAGCCGGTAGAATGCAAGAGGGAATGGAGTGAAGGAAAAAAAACCCTGAATGAGGAACGGGAGCGAGGCAATGGAGTGAGAAATTGAAGAACGAATGGGCGTTTTTCTATAGTTAAACTTGTCATTTAACCAGGACGTCTGAGAATTCATCAGCTTGCTGGTCCGGTCTCTATGAGCACTTACCTCACACAGTGTTGCATTGAGCTATCAAAGGTTTTTTTTCTGTTTTTTTTTTTTTTTTTAAAGAAAGACAAAGGTTAACTCATTTGGGATGCGCTATACTTTTAGCCAACTGTTATTGCAACTTTTACCCAACGACCGATAGATTCTTGCTTCCTCTGTCACTTGGCTGAACTCCACGGCTATGGATCGAGGACGACTCGATGCTAATCTTGCTCATTTGCTCCTCTGCTGTTCATCCATCAATGTCAAAATAAAACCCCAGTGTTAACCAACCTTGACCGCCGCCTGATCGCTGGGATTTCGATTCTGAAATCTCGCTCATCCGTCTTCCCAAACCTCGAGTATGCAGCGTTTTCAGTCGGGCTCAGAGATTTTTATTCAGCTATATTTTCAGGTGAAGGGGACTGGGCGGTGCTGTGCCCTGCGCCAAGAATACCCGCACAATGAAGCTAATAATAGTTTTGGAAAATGAATGAATAGTGTGAATATTGCAGCTCTTTTGTTTAACTCCGTGGCATATTCACAGTGGCAGATTAATTTCTATTGGTCTGCAACTTTTAGGAAAAGTTCCACTCAACACTGCAGTGCACACCAGCTACCAGCAGGGTGATGACATGTGACCCATGTTTCACAGCCATTTTTTTTTCTTTTTTTTTTTTTAATACAAACGTTCCATGGATTTCCCCCCCCCACCCCCACCAGATTGGCACATTGGATAAATCCAGTAGTTTTAGACACCTGCATGTTCCCAGGTCTGAAACACAGTCCGTATATCCAGAACCAGGTCTAGAACACAGTCCGTCTATCCAGAAGCAGGTCTGAAACACAGTCCGTCTATCCAGAAGCAGCCGCACAGTTTGCGCAGTTCCAGTCTGGCTGGCACTGATGTTTATTGGAGTGTCATACATATTTTACAGGGGGACATATTGTCACCGCAGGGATGTTGGCGTGGCTGCGTTTGATTGTCCTGCTGTTTACAGGCGAGCCAGTTCCTACTTCAGATAAAAACACGATGGGGAGAGGGGGGGGTGAGGTGGGGGGAGCGGGGGGCTCTTTTATCGTACACGTCGTAGAGTGACTGCAGCCGAGGCTCCACTTTGATCAATGCGTTTGTTATTTTCTCACTGACTCGTGTAGGAAGTTAAGTAAAATTTCCCGCTTTGATGTTGCAAAAAAAAAAAAAAAAAAAGTCACATTTAGAAGAGGTGTTGAGTGGAGTGGAGCGGCTAAGTTAGCGATTAGAAAATGAGTGGTGGAGGCCAGAACTAATCAGGCCTGAAATAAGCCCAGGTGATGTCCATGTTGCTCTGCTGCCTCACAGGGGAGCAACAGCGCTCCCAGTCCACCAAGAAAAGAACAAAAATAGAAAAGAAATAGAAATGTAAGACATTTACACACCAGTTAAAAAAAAAAAAAAAGTTTTAATTGAACCGTAACCATCTTGCAGCAGTTTATCCTATAAAAATACAAATCATTTCCTTTCCATCCTCACAACCTGATTTTGCCTTTTTCAATGTTTCAAATGTTTTCCACAGAAACATGTCAGAATCAGGTAAAGCGAGCAGGTTACTGATTAACAGATGTAGTTTGAACCGTCCCTCTTATTTATCACAATTTGGCACATTTTTCCCCGGGACCCCCAGGAAGCCCCTCAGGGGGATGTGGTGCCCTTCACTCACCAGCACCTGCTGTTTTCTAATCAGCCCGCCTCTAAAGAGCGTTCTCTTGAACAAGCCCCTACTCTCCGTGGACCAATTAGTGCCCCCCCCCCCCTTGCCTGTTGTTTCTTGCTTCCTTTAAAGTTCTGACCAATGGCAGATGGTTGGATGCAGAGGGGAAAGCAGACGAGGAGAGTGCATCGGATGAACCAAGAGCGTGGACGTGCAGCAATTCACAGAAACGCAGCAGACTAAAGCAGTCTGGAAGTCGTCTCCCACGACAGCAACGCATTCAATCACATTCACACTTGGAAAAGTGAATGATAAAGAGTTTTCTTTTACTGCCTGCTGAATATAGCTTCTCACACTCTTTACAATTAATGCAAAACATGTCAGTGTTGTGAAACGTGTTTACAAAAAAAAATCTAAAATTTCTTCACCACTGAGATAAAAAAAAAAAAAAAAAAAAAAAAAAAACCTTTGCATTTGTTTTTCGGGCCCAGTGTAAATAATCTAATGTGCAGGTGTGAAACTACCGTTATTTTTGCGTAGTTGACGGCAGGAAGCGGCAGCATTTCATCATTCTGTCTCCCACGTAGCTCCGCCGCGGCTCCTCGGCTCCGGAGGCGAGGCTGGGGGAATGTTTCTGATTCTTCAAACAGCCACCGCTGCGCGTCGGAGAAGCCGCAATCATGTAATCTGCTGCTTGACAAATATTTCAGTTAAGTGCGTTCCACTCTCAGCCAGGTGCAGCGGCGCCTGCCTCCAATCCTCGGTGCAGCGGGGAGAGGCTGCTCACCAGATGTCACACTGGGTAGGGTGAGCCGAGCAGAGGCGGCGGGTGAAAAGAGGGGGCAGGAAGAGACGGTGATGGGCAAAGGGGTGGGCGTGTGTGTGTGTATGTGTGTGTGTGTGTGTGTGTGTGTGTGTGTGTGTGTGTGTGTGTGTGTGTGTGTGTGTGTGGTTGGGGGGGGCAGATGCCGGTGCAGATACATAAGCATAAGCAATCTGCACATTCCCAGACAGAAAGATGTAACACTCAGATTGATGGATGCTGATCCAGCATGCCAAGAAATTTGGTTTTTGCGCACAGATTGGCGCTCAGATGTCAGCCTGGGGCAGCGACGGCTTACATGTAACAGTGTTACATAATTAGGATACAAAAAAAAAAAAAAATTGGTAACTGGAATCAGTTACAGTCGACAGAAGCAGACAATGTGATTTTGAGTGACTGTGCAGCAAGTCTCCCCTCTCTTAACATATTAAATCAGTGGTATCACGCATTGATAACAAAAGCAACCAACCAAATATCCGGTTTACTTTCTTTTGTACTCCAGCGATTGAAAGAGGAAGAAAAAAAAGAAATCTTGTGACGCACCGGCGTTTTTTTTCCCTCGTCGTCTTTTTTTTTTTTCGTAAACCCCCTTTGATGCCGTTCACATTCATTTCGTGCCGTACAAAAGAGCACAGAAGTAAGTGTGTGATGCAATTCATACGCTTTTTTTTTTTTTGTAAAAGAAGAAAGTAACAAAGGTTAAAAAGAAAGGGTAGGCAAGCGTGTCTTTTCATCATTTAAAGTGGTTTTCAATCCATCTGAAGTGGAACGGTTCATGTAGCCATTGGTGCTCGGCCAAGACGACTTGATGGAGGCAGGAAATAATGGTTCAGAAGGAAAGAGAAGAAGGTGGAGGTTGTGAAAACACAGAGAGGCGTACAGGAGGGACAGTCGTGTCCACGGCATTGGGTTGTTTACCATGGACTGCAAGGAGTCACAGTCAATCACCTTTTATTGTGTAAGTAATATATACATTTAGTGATTGTACCTGTTGGGTGAGAGATTTTCTTTTATTCTCATTCGGACCATCAGCTATAATGAATCTGCGGTCTGCTCTGATTGTCAGTGTTGCACTATAGGACTAGGCTCTGCTATATTGCACACTGGTATGTTAGAAGTAATCAGTCGTCTTGTTCCATCCCAAACGGTCTGTTAATCCCTCATCTCCTTTTGAATGAAGTACATCTAATCTAATCTAATCTAATCCCAAATAAATCTCTTGTCGCCACGATCAATACCTGGAATTAAATCCTGATCAGAAGCACAAAAGGAAATGAACACATATATACTGCATAACAAGGTGGTGGAGATGGACTGTGGTTGGTCAACTGAGTGAAAACACACTGGCGCTGCATTCACACATGCACATCGCACACAGATCGCTGAATGAATCTGCAATGGATTTCATTTCTTATGCAAATTGTAGCTGCCGTGCACGAAACCTCGCCATCTTTCTGTCCCACCAATGATATGTAATAATAATCTTTTGAAATCTCGATTTCATTGTCATATCTGACTGCGCAGCCAGAAGACAGAATGGACAGGAGAGGAACACTGTGGCTGAGAAGGAGCAGAGTTCACATTTGAAATCCCGACTGAGAGCTGTTTCAGAACAACGTGCATTTCCATCCTTCTGTTCTTTGCATGCTAGAAATAATTGCACAAATGTCGTGCAGCGGACACATGAGTGGCTTTGACGCAATGCTAGGTGTAACCAGCCGGCTTTTAGCTAACTTTTTTTTTTTATTATTAGAGTTCTGATAGTTTAAAAGACAGACATCTGCAGCATAATATGAACACAAATTTAGAGTCTTCAATTGACCTCACATGCATGTTTTTGGAGTGTGGGAGGAAGCCGGAGAACCTGGAGAGCACCCACGCAGACACAGGGAGAACCTGGAGAACCCAGCAGACGCAAGGAGAACCTGGAGAGAACCCAGCAGACACAGGGAGAACCCGGAGAGAACCCACGCAGACACAGGGAGAACCCGGAGAACCCAGCTGACACAGGGAGAACCCGGAGAGAACCCACGCAGACACAAGGAGAACCTGGAGAACCCACGCAGACACAGGGAGAACATGCAAACTCCACACAGGAAGGTCCCAGGCCCGGAATCGAACCCACGACCTTCTTGCTGTGAGGCGGCAGCGGTGACCACTGCGCCACCGTGTGGCCTCCATCATCTCATTTCAGGCTTAAATACTTTAAATCTTTTTTACACAATGCTTTCGGCCAATGTGAGTTATGTCAAGATAGGATAGGAAAATGAATATCCTCTTATCTTCTTTCATAATCCAGTAAGAATCCTGCTGCATATCCCTGTTCAAACTCAAAACAGGCAAATGGCCGTGGTGTGATGTGTGTAGGTGTGCTGCTCACACAAACACACACAAACACACACAAACACACACAAACACACACAAACACACGCGGCGTCGCGGCCTCTTTTTCTCCCAGGATACTAAAACAGGTGGGCAGAAGCTCCAACGCTCAGGCGTCCTAGAGCGATAAGTTACTCCAGGCTAATATGCAGCAGCCGGACATAATTGACCTCGGCACCACCTTAAGTAAACGGGAACACAGGAGGGATGGACTCATAAAGAATGGAGGTCACCAAATAATGTTGACGAGGTCAAAGCCAGAAGAAGCGCTCCATTCTGTGACAGAATCTTTTTATTCGCAAGGTTAAAAAAGAAGCCCAAAAAAAAAATGGTCTCAAGGACAAGACCCGAGATATTCAGTTTGACTGCTGGCCTTAACCAGTGAACTCCCTTGAAGAGCCCATAGCCAGAGGGTCAGCTCCTGGTGGCGCACCTCTAAAAGCCCACATGACAGGCGGATATAGCCGTCTTGGGAAGTAAAGCCCCCCCCCCGATCCGGCTGCCCTTGAAGGAATGTCAAAACATCCACAATGGGGTCCGGATGTGAGGACGTTCCAGGCTGCGGTGTGGTCCGAAGGATGTGCTCGGCTTGAAAGGGAGTGTATAATATTTTCAGTGCGGCAGGAGGATTTAGTGGAAAGGCAAGCGCCCTGGATGTGTGTGACAGAACTCACTGGCCCTGCCTGCTCTTTTGGTGTTTTGCCACCAGAGGCCATTCCTCCAGATAGGCTAGAATCTGAATGGCCTTTCCGCTACAGAGAGGCTTGCGGCGCCACATGACACATTTTTGTAAAGGCAGAGTGAGTGAGCGAGCGAATGGCAGTTATGAGGTACCTGTCTGCCGTACCCTTGAAAGCAAACCCGAGAAACCGTCTGCTCTGCCTGAATGGCTACATAATAGCAAGTCTGTCCGACTGATTTTTGCAAACCAATTTTCCACACTGACAGCGGTCGTAATGCTGTTTTTTGAGTGTCAGGATTTGGAGTTTCTAAAGTCCATACGTATGTGTTTGACTCTGGGAATTGGACAGAATCCTTGATCCAAGTCACTTGGGAAGGTTGACTTCCTGGGAGACTTTAATGGAAAAAATAGAGCATACCAGACCCCTCTCAGGCATCAACTGTCAACAGCGAGCATTGCCCCCCTGCTACTGAGTGATGTTCTATTGTTACCAAGGCCTGGCAGTAGATCCTTGCTACAAGCAGGCAGGTGTGAGGTTGGACAGGTCGACAAAAACGTCTGGGACCACAGCTGTTTTGTTTGTTTGTTTGTTTGTTTTCTTTACATAAGGTTGTTTAGTCGGGGAGCATTTATGGACAACACGTCCTCTTCATCCATTGACAAGCCATGCATTTCTAAGCCCATATTAGGCCAGTCACCAGCTGGGACGTCAGGGACAGGAAGCTCTTCGGAGTCGGACCCGGGGACCCCTCGACTGGACGACGGCTCATGCCATGTGACAACGGCCTGTCACAAGTCACTCGCATCCCCAAGGTCAGGTGGTGGGGGTGCGAAGCACGCAGACGTCAATCAACCCTATCCACTATTCAACCAAGCATCAGTAGTCGTGCGCTGTGACAAAAGCGGAGCTGATCTGCGGCGGCGAATGCGCCTGCCTTTGGAGAAGGTGTCCTCAGCGAGGTGAAGGCCGCGGGAGCTGAGAAACCATCGTGGTTGTAGTGCTGCGAGGTGCGAATAGAGGTGTTCAGTCGGCCTTGCCAGTGCGTAACGGAACTGATGTTTATCGTGTAGCACATTTCACACAATAGACGGAACATAACAGCCATAACAGTAACAGAGCCTTGAACCAATGAATGAGACCTACGGTATATTCAGGGGTGGTCAAGTGTCACGCTCTGCATTGTACGCTTACTGATGGAACAGCTTCTTTTTGTCCTCCCCGCCGGAGCCGCGCGGCAGACTGCGGAATAGAGGCCGTCCCAGGCAGAGAGATTTGCTACGCTCACCTTTGTTTCTCTTTAATGGACTCTGGAGTAATGAAAGCAAATGACAAGTGACAAGGAGGGCTTTAGCAAAGGGTAACAATGTAGCACCCCAATTCTGGCTATCCCCGCCAGTCCATATATGCAATGATGTGACTCACCACATATCCAGTTTGCAAAGCCGGATTAAATCTTGCAATGGAGCAACGCTGTTTATTAAAGCCAATGGAAGTGACAGCCCCCGGGATTCCATGCGGCACAGTGGTTTGTTGGGGGCTATTGTTTTTCTTTTTATGATTATTTATTTATACATGTATTGTGGTTACTCCAGAGAACGTCAGGAGGACATACACGATGCGCTGACAGCACAGGTTATAAATTAAATCCCGCAGCTCTTATGTGTAAAATGAATTGGCTCATTATCACAAGGCCATCCTTGCGCTAAGCTGCCTCCTGGGGGCGATGTACCGGTTGTAAGAGCGTCGGCTGTCTCACGCGTGTCTCTCACTCCTCAGACCTTTCAGGTTGTCGTTGCATTAACGCAGTGTTCTCGTCGCTTCCCGCGTCCCCTTCCACGGTGCGTTCTTTGTGCGACTGGTTGCAGACTCCTCGTCCTCGTCATTGAAACAAGCATCAGGGTCTGCAGCGGAGACTCCCAGCGACCCCCTGGCCACCCCTAGTGTTTGCAGCGGGGTGATCCATTATTGGGCCGAACCTGCTGGAACCCACAGGGCTCAAAACAGGAGGGAGCCCATCCAAAACATTGGGCTTAAGACTGGGGGGGGGGGATTAGACAGTTGGTTGCATTGCCAGGCAGCCTTCTTCCGGCTGGATAAAAGTTGAGCCTAAAGGAAGAAATAAACAATATGTCATGCGACTCCTGTAGATCCCAGTGAATGTTACAGATTGAAGGTACACCCAGGCTGAAACCAAAAGTGATTGATGGTCCAAGTTGCTCCCAACCTAAAATGGTCCCCACCCTCCAAGAAACTTGGTCCCACCGCTTCAGTTCTTGTCTTATTGACTCTCTGTAGGCTCTTTGTGAGAATGGATAGCTGGTTTCTACCCAAAGCCTTTGGACTCTGGACCGTAATGATGACATAGCTCTTCCCTAATGGACCTTCGGCCTTGACTTACTGTATGGCGCCTGATTTGCGAATCAATTCATTGATCATAGGCTGATTGATGAGATACAGCCCCATGGCTTCCTATTCTCAGCCTGCTGAGAGCTGTGCAATGCTCACTCATGCTCAGTATATCTCCTAACACCGCCGCCGTCGCCGCCACCCCCCCCCCCTTCCTGTCCAAAAGACTTGTGTCAGGTTTTCCCTTGAAGGAGATAAGGCAGCCTGTATCTCGTCCCTGACACAAAAAATATCACGTCACAGGAATCGAAAGCTCTCACTCCTTTAAGCACCAACGCGTAAATCGCTCTTCCTCGCTGTCGACAGCAGCCAAAACATACACAGTCATCACTCTGTGCATAAAGTACCTTTTCCTTTTTTTTTTTTTTCACCACCCGCGGCAGGAGTATGCACGCTTACTAAACAGGTTTCCAATAGAGTTGAACCTTGAACCCTTCAAAGGTGGAATGGAGGGGAGATTGTCCAAGGAAGGCTTGTAAATCTGGCCTGTAAAGGCTCATCTCAGGTCCCCGAGTCCCACCTGCAGATGAATTCCAGCATCCTCGGCCGCCTCGGCGCGAACGGGGGCGTAAATCGCTGCGGCTTTGTTAAAATGGGAATAGAGTCAGAAGGTGCTTTATGGCTGAGAAATAAATAAAAATAATAAAAACACAAAGATGGATGAGGACGGCTGCATGTCACCGAGAGTGAGTTTGAAAAGGAGGAGCAGAAAAAAGATGAAAAATTTTGGTGACTCACTGGAAGAAGAGAAAAATTGAGAATTTAGAAGGGGATTTAATCGGCGGGGATTTCAGGGACTCAAACCAAGCATGTGCAGGAAAAACAAACAGCAAGCAAAACGACGAAGAGACGAGAAGCGAAACCTGCACGTCTGCTCACGTGTGTGTCTCGCTCAAAGCTCAGTCGATGTGTGAACTGCGGCTGACTGACAGCTTAATGATTGGCACTTAGAGGGGGAGGAGAGTGCGGATGGCGCCGCCACGGATGGATGGATGGATGGATGGATGGATGGATGGATGGATGGATGAACGTTGAGAAAGGGGAGTTAATGAGAGAGGGAGCAGAATGGAGATGCTCGGGTACTGGGGACGCTTCAAGCTGGGTGATGAATGGCACTGCGGATACACGGGCGCACATATGTCGCCGCGGACGGATGAAAGGAGTGAATAAATCAGTAGAGAAAAGGAGCCGGGTTCTTCATTTGGTGCTTTGGTGCCATGTAGCCGCTCTGACATCCTGCTAATGTTTCACTTAATAATGAAAAGATCGTCTCTGAGGACAGTCGGTCTGTTTTAGTCTCTTGAAATGTTGGAGGCCTTGTGGTTACAAGCAGCTTTGCCTTTTTTCATTGTTAGTTCAAGACTTCAGCCGTCGCCAAGCAGCTTGTGTTTAATGCCATTGAGGTTGAGTTCGAGACTCTGCAGCAGATTTCAGCGGTAATGCATGAATTACAAAGCATGTAGTTGGTTGCCACACAACTATGAATAATATTCATAGAACAGACAGAAAGTTACGTTGACCGTACTCTTCATCTTATGGTGTGGAGGGCGGATGGAAATGCTGAGGTCAGGTGACTTGCAATATCGATACATCTCCAACTTAGTCGTATTATTATCACATTACATCCTCAGTCTTGAGGTATCACATTGTAAAGATCACAGCTGTGGATCTACTTCCCAGAACAGAAAAAAGTATCCCACTCCTAAAGTCGATCGATCAATCAATCGATCAATCAATCGATCAACTTTTACCAAAGGTCTCCAAATGCTTTGCACAATCAGGAGAAAACAAACAGAACCCCCCCCCCCCCCCAGAGCAAGCAAGGTGCGACAGTGGTCAGGAAAAACTCCCTGCAGGTAGAAACCTGGAGCAGACCCAGACTCCAGAGGGTCAGAGGTCATCTGCTTCGACTGGTTGGGATGAAAATGGAAATACAAGAAGTAACTGGAGTTAGATTGATATATATAGAGAGAGAGATAGAGATAGAGGGAAGGAAGTGGTCAGAGTGTCAGACAGACCAGAGTGAGTTGCAGGGTGAACAACCAAATCCTTACAAAGCTCTCATTTAATAGATATAAATATGTAAATAAATAGATCCTTCTAATATAGAAAGACTCATATAAGTACATGTACACATATATACATTTATACATTTATATTATTATGTATATGTATATTGTATATGAGTAATTATTTATTATTTTATACCGTGTGCCGTTATTTTATTTTATTTTATTTTATTTTTTATTGATCTGTGTGCTGCTACTTCTGCTGGAAGTGTTCATTTCCCTGAGGGAGTCATCCCAAAGGGATCAATAAAGTCTCTATCTATCTATCTATCTACCTATCTATCCATCTATCTATCTAAATATGCTGCTGTCCAAAGAAAGTATCAGTCTGTGATTCACTCTGTGTTTTCAGAGCAGAACAACATCAGCGACAGCAGAACCAATCAGTAAAAGTCTGCATGCGTGCAGTCGCCCTCATTTGTGTTTGCTTTTCCTGCCGTCGTTGTTGCTGTTTGTTGTTGTTGTTTTTAAATATCGTTCCGCTGCTGCAGGAGGATTTTCCAGGCGCCGGCCCGCGGGGAGCGGGCTTCCAGCCCTCAGCCCGGCAATGCGCAGGGTGCCGGCCTTGATAAGGTTCCACCGCCGCCTGTGCTCCTTCGCTCCGCTCAGTCGTGAATGTGTGAGAGGCAGCGGGCCGTGTTTATTTTGCCCTGCGCTGCGTCTGAGTGCGCACCAAATCCTGCGGCTTGGCACCCTCCCGCAGATCCGTGCAGAGGTGCGGGCAACGCTCGTGCTCCAGGCAAGCCACCGTTTTTGTTTTTAATGTGTTGTGATTATTTCTGCTTTGTTGCTGCCTCATATGACGAGAGACAAGGGATTAGAGTTGTTTGCTTTTTCTTTTCTTTTTCTTTTTTTTTAAAAAAAGGGCAAACTTTTCACTGTGAAATCGACTGAGTTTTTAAAGCTGACCACATGCAGAGGGATGGGTGGACGAGGCCCAGATGGGTGGACGAGGCCCAGTCTGTAAGATTTAATAGCAATAGAAGAGAAACTATTTTTAGTTTCTCTTCTTTTATATACGAGACCAACTGTGATGTCAGGGCCAAATGACAAAACCCTTGACTGGATCCACATTCAGTATAACCGCCTCCTTCATTTCGTTGACCCCCCCCCCCCCCCCCCCCCCCCGCCCCCCCTGGCTAATTATTGAGAAATGAAAACAGAATTAGTTTTTTAGTTTCCTGCTGAAACCAGACATATTTTTAATACATTGCATGTCAAGAGATACAAATGTCTCACATTGGGCCTTTCAAAGCTTTGATATTTTGATATAACTTTGATATTTACATGCACCCAAACAATTGTTTCCTTCTATTATATTTTAATCTTGTGCGTGGTCTTCCTAATTATGCAGGAAGGCCGATATCTATCTATCTATCAGTCTATCTATCTATCAGTCTATATATCTATCTATCTATCTGTATCTATCTATCAGTCTATCTATCTATCAGTCTATCTATCTATCTATCTATCTATCTATCTATCTATCTATCAGTCTATCAGTCTATCTATCTATCTATCTATCAGTCTATCTATCTATCTATCTATCTATCTATCTATCTGTCTATCAGTCTATCTATCTATCTATCTATCTATCTATCTATCAGTCTATCAGTCTATCTATCTATCTATCTATCAGTCTATATATCTATCTATCTATCTATTCATTCATTCATTTTACCCGCAGCACTTTGCAAACTCACAATGTTTCCATTAATAACGCTGCAATGATCATCAGCATTTTTTCCCTTGGATTCCCTTCCTTGATGTTCTAATTCACACTGCAGGGTGTGTGTGTGTGTGTGTGTGTGTGTGTGTGTGTGTGTGTGTGTGTGTGTGTGTGGTGCAACTACTTGGCAGAGAAGATGAATTGAAAATTTCCACTTTTAAAACCCTTGCACCTGTGTGTGTGTGTGTGTGTGTGTGTGTGCGTGTGCGTGTGTGTGTGTCAGAATTCAGGCCCATGCTCAAGCCTTGCACTCTGCTCCTGCATTTCCCCGACACGCAACGCGCACGTCCTCTGAATGCACATGAATCTCAAGTAAACTAAAACACTTTCTCTCCGTTTCCGCTGCGTGGGCACGCACACACACACACACACACACACACAAATACATTTGGCACCGACTTGCTCGTAATTGCGCGTTACTCCCCTGGCCGTGCGTGGGGACGCCGGGGCGCGTGCACGCTCGCGCGAGCGCATACCAACTTTCTTTGCTTTCCATCCTTTGAAAGAATAAATAAATAAATAAGTAAATAATGCATTCGCGCACATTGTTTCCAGCCGACGAATGCGGACACACAGGTTTGATGAAATGAGGAAGCTTGATTTCCAGATGGACCACTGGGGAAAACTCTGCTAAATCAATTCATGTAATGAATAGCTCAACAGACACTGTGTGTGTGTGTGTGTGTGTGTGTGTGTGTGTGTCCGTTCATAAATATTGAACAGTTATCTTAATGCTTTCATTATGGGCCCAACTCACAGTGGCTGAGCTTTGTCCTTTTGACTCTTTGTTAGAGGAAACTGGCCCCTCGCTCAATCTCATCTGCTTGCATTATAGCCAGGTATACCTACTGCCCTGAATTAATGATTGGGACGAAGAGAAGTGCTGTGTGTGTGTGTGTGTGTGTGTGTGTGTGTGTGTGTGTGTGTGTGTGTGTGTGTGTGTGTGTGTGTGTGTGTGTGTGTGTGTGTGTGTGTGTGTGTGTGTGTGAGAGAAGAAGTGGCTGAGGGCAGGCAGAGGAGGGAAGACGGATGGAGGAGGAGGTGCTGCTGTTGTGGTTGAGTGGATGAGGCATGCACCCTTGAAAAAAAATAAATAAATACAGCCATGAATATATGTAAATATGATGGATGTGTTTGGGTCTAATTTCTCCAGCTGCATCAGCTCACCACCCCCTATTCCCACCCCTCCCCCAGTGTGAGGAAGCTGTGGAAAAAGGCCTCGCCGCGCCACAGCGACTTTAAAAGATGGAAGTGCTGGAAAGTTTGGTTTTGGCTTCATTTCAGCTGAACTGCTGCTCCGACCACACGCACACACACACACACACACACACACACACAGCTGCTTTTCAAGAAAGACAACCAAACATGGAATCTATTCACCTTTTTTGTGTTGGATGGATTTTATGGATGTATATATATATGTATATGTATATATATATACATGTATATATTAAATTCTCCCAATACATTTATACGTACATAAAATCCATCCCTCCCTCCCTCCCTCCATCCATCCATCCAACTCTCCATCCCTCCATCCCTCCCTCCATCCATCCATCCCTCCATCCATCTCTCCATCCATCCATCCATCCATCCCTCCCTCCTCCATCCATCCATCCATCCATCCCTCCCACCATCCCTCCCTCCCTCCCTCCATCCATCCATCCCTCCCTCCATCTATCCCTCCCTCCCTCCATCCATCCATCCCTCCATCCCTCCATCTAAAACAGCAGCTTCTTCCTGCACTCAGGGTTGCAGGGTTCTGCTGTAGCCCCTCCCAGCTGTCATAGAGCGACGGCAGTTTTCTTTCTTTTTTTTTCGCAGTACAGTGAGGAGAGAAGTTGCAGCGTTGACGTTGGAGCCATTTCTGTGTTTTGCGGTTGTCACGACAGGCGGCGCACCTCCTCCACGTTGGCCAAAAGAAGTCTATATGTAGAAGAAGAAGCGGTGACTCTGTGTGTCTTGCCACCGTGTCGTACAAACGGAGCCGCCCGCAAAGACCGCGTCTCAGCTTCAGTTCTGCGGAGCAGCCTCGGCGGCTTGGGTTCGTTTGTTCTGCCCGACCCAAGTGGTGACAACAGTCACGAGTCATGCAGCTTTTATCCTCGCAGGTCCGTGGTCCGACAAGAATAGCGCGTACAAAAGAGGACGGCGTGCTAGCAGTCGCTGTGTTTTTGTTACAGTTCGGGTTCGGGTTCGGGTTAAATTCCCTGGAGACCCCACTTTGAGGAGGAGGGAGGTTCAAAACACTCTGCAGTAAATATGCATATCGATGTAGTTTGCTGTAAAGAATGCTTGTTATATATATATATATTTTTTTTTTGATTAGTTGTAAAAAAAAATTTAAAAAAAGTTCCGTCTCTTCGTCTAAACATAAAACTGTTATTTTCACTTGAGGTGAGCTGGTCACGTGACCCCGCGCGTCACGTCGGGTGACGTGTAAAT
>NW_027466064.1:140000-145000 GCF_046127955.1 Nelusetta ayraudi
GCATTGATAAGCATGTTTCTCAATTCACAGAATAAAGTGTCTTACACTCACTTGTGCTATCTAGACGCAGCTGTGGAGAAAGCCAGCTACAGAGATGGAAATAAATGCAATTCCAATTACAGCGAGAGGGGGGCCGGGGGGGGTTGCAGAGAAGGAAAGTGAGTCTCAGCTGTCAGCGAGATATGTGTGCGCTCCTCCGTCTCACCAGGCCGGTGTTTGCTTCAATTGAAAAATGCTTTAACTCTGCATCACTGCAGAAGTCCAAAGCAGTTTGAATGAACCCCGCTCAATGTAACGAAGAACAAGGCCTTCGATCGATGCAACAGCTGTTCCGTGGACACGTCAAACTGAGTGGCTGGGGCTGTACAGTGAAAGCACTCTGGCAGGTTTGATTCACACCGCCAGTCAAAGGTTTGGACGCACGCTTCTGATTGAATGGTTTTTCTTTCATTTGAACGACTGTATGTCACTCAGTGCGTCAACATGGTGAATGGAAGCCTGTGGGATACGTGGTAAAGAAAAAAGTGTGAACTAACTCTAAGTAATAACTAAGTCTTATATTCTAGATGATCTCCAGTGGCTGCTGGTTGGTCTTTAACCAGGCGCTGGGTGGCCTAAGACACAACCAGCGTCTGAAACTTTATCTTCTGGTACCAAAAGATGCACCCACACACGCGTCCACACAGGGCGCATCCATTTCATACACTTTGAAAAAGTTATTCTTTTCTTCTGTTAAATCAAGCCTCCAAAAACCTCCCCCGCGCCCCCCCCCCCGCATCTCGTAATCACTTTCTAAATTCCCCCGCAGCAGCGAGTCGATAACGATGGAACGATATCCTTCTCCTACTTCTCCACTTTATGCTTTGATAGAGTTACCTTTTGTAAAAAGCTCATTTCCCCCTCGGTTCCACTGTTTTCTCCACAGAATGAGATTACCCATCAAACACCTACACACCTCCATCCAGCTCCCTCCTTCTCTCTGCGGAGCTTCACCTCTTTCCTCCCTTCCTCCCTCTCGCATTCCACTCCTCCGTCGCACTCTTTCTCTCCCCCCGCTCCGTGTTTCTGTCCTCTTTCTCATTTTCATTTATTTTACTTTTTTCCTCCCAGTTTTCCAATTCTGCTTATTATGAACGCGAGGCGCTCGCAGATTAGTGGGAAAAGTTCAATCGTACTGTTCTGCCCCTGGGAGTTTTTTTTTTTTTCCTATTCATTTCATGGTCGTGTGTGTGTGCGAACGCCTGTATCCATGTCCGCTGCTGTTTGTGTGTGCGGTCACGCAGTGCGAGTGCAGTCACTCGGTCTCTCCACCAGGGGGTTTAGTTTGACTCCTTCATGGAGTCGCGGGAAGCCCACAGGTTCGTGGCTGGTTGGAGGTAAATGAAGCCGCAGTCAGGGATCGTTCCTAGCCTTCACCTAGGACCTAGGACCTAGGACCTAGACCCATCACAGAGGGTCCAATGGTCCAGTGATCCCACCCTCTTGTAGTGAAGAGATTCACCCGGGCCACGCAGCAAATGAACACATTGCACTGAAATTAGACAGGAAACTTTAGAACAGGGGTGGCCAAACTTTTTTTGCAATGGGCCACATGACAGAACTGCATTGTGTTTGTGTTGTTTTGGGGGTGGTGGGGTGTGGGGGGGGAGGGGGAGAGGGGGGTTTGCTGGTTGGAAATAGCGCTAACGTCCTGCCATCTTTTTTGTTTGCCAGGGGAGCGGAAGCACGCTCTCGCTGTCGCGCTACGCTAACGTGTTGGCAAAGTTTCGGTGGTGGGGGGGGTGGGAGTTGGGGGGTTTTCATTTGATCCTGTTTAAGTTTGTTTTTCTATATTGTTGTTATATATTGTTCCATTTTATTGTTGGTGCTTCTGTCTTGTGTTTCCATCGCTGCTCCAACAACACAAATCTCCCTCTCGGGGGGGGATCAATAAAGTGTATTCTATTCTGCACTGTACTACACTGTGTTGAGTGTTGAACTGAACGTCCTCGTTGGCTTCTTCTTCACCTGCAGCTGCTGCTGCTGCTGCTGCTGCTGCTGTCCCCCCTGCTAAGCACCCATGATTAGATACCATCTCTGTAATGGCCAGCGCCTTGGCTGCAGATGGAGCTGAATATTCCCAGAGCTGAGTTCCTCTCGGCGCTCCGCATCGCAGGTGCCTGCTTGGGCTCCAGAACAATCCACCTGCACCCGCAACAAGGTGACTCGGACCCGAGTCTTCCAGCACAAGGTCAGCCCTCTTAATCACCGCCCCCTGCTGTAAGCCCCCCCCCGCCAGGGCAGGATTAGGCCTGGAGATCCACATGAGATATGTGACCTGGCCTCTCGCTGCAGACGCAGGCAAGCGCACCAAAGGGCGAACCGGGCTCCCGGCGTTTGGCGTGCGCTGGAAGTTGTGTGTAAAACACTGCAAGGCTGCGCCACCGTCGCTGAAGATGCAGTGATTTAGTGGGTTTTAGTGATTCACGCAGCTGTGCAGAGTGAACTGATGCATTTTTTAGGTTCATTTTTCACGAACATACAGACTGCGCAGACGACTAAGAACTGGCGGCAGCGGCAGCTCAGTGCATGCAGGGGGCGCTGACGCGGCCAGTGTGGGTCAACGATCGCGGTCCCAGAAAAAAACCAAACAGACGAGTCAACGTTCTTATTTACTGAGCCTTGAGTGCTCACAGTACTCACCGATCCAAGTCCAGCTTTGAAACGATCGTGTGTGTGTGTGTGTGTGTGTGTGTGTGTGTGTGTGTGCGTGTGTGTGTGTGTGTGTGTGTGCGTGTGCGTGTGCGTGCGTGTGCGTGTGCGTGTGTGTGAAACTGTGACGGCACGGCTTGGCCCAAACTTCTCTGCTCTGATATAAATGAGCCCAAGCCTGAAGACGCCTGTCGTTAGGCCAAGCATCCAGTTTGGACCGCTCCATTACTGTTGCCATGGTTACGTGTGTGTGTGTGTGTGTGTGTGTGTGTTGTCATGTAAATCACAAACCCACAGACAGTGACCAGTGAGAGTTATTTATTTTTTAGTAAAAACTGCTTGAAATCAAGTCCAAGCCCCCAATTATTATCATTATTATTATCATTATTATTATTATTATTATCCTTATTATTATTATTATTATTATCATTATTATTATTATTATTATTATTATTATTATTATTATCATTATTATTATTATTATTACTACCTACTGCAGCACTCACCTGGCACCACCTACTGCAGCACACTCAGGCTCACACTTGTGACGTCCTGCTGTCTTTAGCGCAGCTCTTTCACGATCCTAATGAGAAGGATTATTTCAGGAACATGTAGGCGGAACCTAATGACCTCCACGCCCACCCACGCAATCATCTCTAGCAAAGGCGACCCAGCGTCTCCATGTGAGCGCAGCACAAAAAGTAAAGATCTTCTCCATCGGACAGATGATTCCTCCGTTCTTCTTGTCCTTGTCCTCTCTGGGTGTGTTGAATATTTTGCAGAAGAGTTGATCGGTTGTCTTGCAACAGAACAGCCATGAGCTGTGTCATGACACCGTGTAAGTGTGCATCTTGTTTTTCTTAAGTGTTTTTTTTATTATGATTCTGTATTGATATAGAAGAAGAAGCGATGTCCTTCTTCCGGAAGGAGATGTTGGGAGGAAGGGAAGCGATGCTTCCTGGAGGAGATTCCCCCCTTGGTTCTGAGGAAGTCCAGCGGTGATTCGCTGCTCAGGCGTTATCCCGCTGGAGTCTGGCCTTCTCGGTGTCACATTGTCGGAGCCGCCCTGCCTCCCATTGAGCTGCGTAGGTCTCTCTCCCTCTGATTGATCGCCAGCCTCCAGTTGAACCTCTTGCAGGTTGAGAGGAAGGAAGGTGTGATAAGCAGTGGAACTTCTCCACAGACTCCTGGAGAGTGGGAGGCGGCTCGCTCACCATGGCTCGCTGTTTCTCGCACAGAGACACTGTTTCACGTTTCCCCCCCCAACACACACACACACACAAGCACCCCACATTACTCCAACCAAAGCGCTGTCTGGCATCTGTGTCTGCTAATGGGCTCATTAATATTCATATCTTCGCAGAGGGACGAGATGAGAGGTGCACTGGCACACACATACACACACACACACACACACACACACACACACACACACGCCGCCAAGAGAAATCAGTCGGCTGCTCAAATATAATTACTTGACTGCTGGCTGCCGTTTAGGACGATGTCTTGACAGATTATTTCTGTCAGTCTTTCTGTTTGTTCCTTTTGTTGACCCTGCCGCAGTTTCCCCCACTGTCTTCAGTGCAGGTGCGGAGGGGTCGGTGGCGGGGTGCAACCCCTGTTTTCATTGGCAGGATCGCCCTCTCTCAGAACCGAGCTGAAGCGCACAAACACCAACTTGCTGGCTGTCAACCCTGGAGATGGTTGAAATAATTTAAGAATGATTGGAATGTGCCTGCTTCTCTCCTGAAATTGTGCAGTTAACTGCGGAATACAAAGTCGTGTTCAGATATTCACCGACCTCACAGACAGACAGACAGACAGACAGACTGTCTCAGGGTGTCCGTTGACACGTGCCAGGGAAAGCAAACAGCATGGACCGCACGGGTGAAGTTACCTGAAGAGGCGGTGCTTGTTTACCTCATTTCACAAGGTGTGCTGGTCTCGTGGCTAACCGTGGAGCTAGCCGCAGGAGCACAACGAGCGCTCAATCGTTGCAGTCGTGCGACAGAGTCAGAGAATAGTTCTGGAAGGAAGGGATTCACACAGTGTCATAGAAAACATGTCATAAGAAATATCAACTGTGGAAAGTTAAGAATCTTATGCAGGTGCCTTCACTTTAACAAGTTTCCCAACTAACGCAGAGTGAACTGGCGGTGAGAACAACAAGTGGAGTCGTTGCTCACAATAACAGGGCGGGGGGGTATCTGTGTACATTATAGAACTGAACCTGCCAGTGTGTGAAATTGTGATTCGTTGACTCCTTTTCATTTTCCTGCACCAATCCCCCCCCCCCCCCCCCGGCCCCC
>NW_027466064.1:150000-165000 GCF_046127955.1 Nelusetta ayraudi
GCTTTCTCTCTCTTTCTCTCTCTTTCTCTCTCTCTCTCTCTCTCTCTCTCTCTCTCTCTCTCTCTCTCTCTCTTTGGCTCCCAATTGATGTTTTTGAAAGTGTCTTGAAATGCCAGTGGGAAAAAAATAATTTCGCTGTTGCACAGCTCGCGTTAACTTGATCAAAGTTTCGGCTGATGCCACGCTTCCAATGCCAACTTATCACCTACAAAAAGCTGCGAAATGGACCGACGACCAACCGACCAACCGATACAATTCTGTCATTTACAGGCCTCGGTTTGCCACCATGAACGCACCATCGCTGCTAAATGCAAATCAAGCGGACGGCCCTTGTCATTAGCCAGTGCAACAGGGACGAACACAAACAGCAACCAAGAAATAAGAGATTAGTTCCCTCTCTCCACCGAGCAGCGGACAATCTTTAGGCGGCGTGGAGGAGGAAAGACGACGAGGAGAAAGAGGAAGACGAGTCAAAGAGCGGAGGAGCGATGAAATGCAATCAGGGCAGCACAAACGCGCACACCAAGGCTCGTTCCCACTCTTCCTGCGCAAACCCGGAGGAGGAGGAGGACGGAGGAAGAGAAGACGCAGAAGAAGAAAGACGGCAATTTGTATTCCACCGGACCACCTGCCTGGACGGCTGCTAAAAGCCACGCTGCAGCTCTCCAGGGAAGGGAGGAGGGTTCAACCGAGAGCAAAAAAAAAAGGAGGAAGCCGGAGGGTGGGAGAAAAAAAACAGTAAGTGATGATTGAAAGCAACAGAGAGGGGAGCAGGAGAGGTTAATCTAGTACAAATATCCACAGTGACAGAACAAGAGGGGCCGGATGCGGGCGAGTTGTTACTGGAAGTGGATAAGAGGGGATTTGCACAGCGAGCGGAGACGTAGGGAGCGAAATTGGAAAGCGGCGCGGTGACGGACAAAAGGGAGCGTTGGCAAGGTGAGAAACAAGGAGATGGAGGGAGAGAAGGGAAGAGAGGGGAGGAGAGAGAGGAGAGGAGGAGAGGAGTGGAGGAGAGGGGAGGTGTCGCGGCGCTGGTCGCAGTTTGTTGTTGGGAGGTTTTTGTGTGTGTGTGTGTGTGTGTGTGCGGGCGGGGGGGACAGACGGACGATGAGAGGAGAAAGCGACACCAGCGACCAATGAAAGGGTGGGAGGCAGAGAGAGACAAGAGAGTCGAAGCCCGGCAGAAGATCCTCTGGTGGCCCTCCGAGGTATTAAAGGCTGAGCCCAGAGTCCGTCAGACAACTGTGGTCAAGGGAGTCGGCGCTGAAGAGCGGCGGGCGGCGGATCCTCCATCCAGCCGTCATCAAAAGTGGAGGTTAACAGCCGGCCGATGATCGATGGGGGAGGAAGGAGGAAGAACGGAAGAAAAGAAAAAAAGAGGTGGGGGGGGGGGGGGGGTATCCAATCCAAGATTACAGACTTCACACGACAGAGACGTGTGATTCCCTCCCTGTGGTAGAGCCAGACAGCTGGCAGGTCGCAGACCTGCTGCCTGCTCCAAAGAAAACAAAAGAGGGCTTGTCTGTGAGTTTTCTTTCTTTTTTCTTTTTTTTTTTAATGTAAAAAAAAAAACCTAAAAAGTGAAAAGATACACTTATACACAGCTCGTTAGTCAGCCAATCGCATCGGCTTTGACCCAACGCTAAGGCGCGTCCACGTGGCGCAGACGACTTCAAAGGCAGCGTCAGGGTGGGGAAGAACTTTGGAGGGTCTTTGAACGCACCGGCGCTCAAAGACCCCCCCCAAACTGCTGCTGATCCACTGGGATCTGCACACAGAGGAAAGAAAAGAAAAGAAATGAAAGAAAAGTCAGCAGTAAGTCACAGTTTGGTCACTTCATCATGTCTGAATATGGAGACATATTGCACCTCTGTTTGGCTCAAATAGAATGTGTATGTGACCAAAGTGAACAGGAGTCTTTTTATCAACACCGGAAGAAATGTCCGAGAGAATGAAATATTCATTTTCCAAACGTGCATCATTTAAAGGAAATGCGACGGCCGACCTTTCTTTCCCCCCCCCCCCCCCCCCCACAGACTCACATTTGCATAATTATTTTTCAGGGGGGAAAAAAAAAAAGACTCACCACGCAGCGGGCATGCTTAAAGAAATAATAAATCACTCTGTAGTTGGCAAAGTGTGCACGACCGCTGCAATAGAGCGCAGGGCAGCGAGAGCGAAGCCAGAAGCAGCGCCGCCACACCGACGATCTGAGCAGAAGCACAGAGTGCCAGTGTCATCCTCTCATCTGCTCAATAATATCCCATTTCTAATGGTAATCTACTGCATTAGCGGTGGCAGAGCAGGGAGAGAGGGCGGAGACAGTTGGGCAGATGCGGCCTTCTAGGGAGGAGGAGGGGAGGGGGGGAGGGGGGACAGATGGAGAGATGGAGATGGATGAAGACAGCGAGTCAGGGAGGAGATCGGTGCATTTGGCTCTGAGCCTGAATCAACACAGCAAGCTGACAGCGATGTCTGTAGGCTTTATTAACATGGAGAGCCACTAATACACACACACACACACGCACGCAGACGCACACGCTTGAAAGTTAGTGGACTTTCAGGTTAGTGTGTAAACTGGAAAGAAATTTGCACTTCCGTGATTAGAGAGAGAGAGAGACACACAGAGAGAGAGAGAGAGAACGGGAGAGATCAGGTATCCAGGTGCACCATTTGTATCAACAGATGTTATGAAAGACCGCCTCTGACACACACACAACTCACACACACTCCTTTGTTGGACGGAAAATAGAGATGAAAACGCACAGAAACCAAAAGGGTTAACAAGACGAGGCGGAGGACTTTGAAGGGGGCGTGGTCTAGAAATAGAGACGCGGTTACTTGAGGTCGTGCTGTGATCTTGCTCGACGATTTCAATAATCAGCTGGTTCCATGTCTCCTAGTCCGCCGAGCACACGTGTGTGTGTGTGTGTGTGTGTGTGTGTGTGTGTGTGTGTGTGTGTGTGTGTGTGTGTGTGTGTGTGTGTGTCTCACACTTTGTTGTCCTGTCCTTAGCGTGGAGACGCAGCAGAAGCCCGAGAGCCGAGTCCTGGAAGTCTAGCGGGCAGCGGCTGAATCTCCGTCATTAGCTGCTGAATCACAGAGAGCGCAAACGCAACAATGAAACCCAATCCAAGAAGTGTTCTGTTCTGCTCAGCATGCAGAGCACCGCTCACAGAACAAACAGGAGGCAAGTGGCTGCAATAACAGAACACAAATTGGAACACGAAGACGGCAAATTTGTGCCGACCGCAGCGCGTTTACGACCAGCATGGAAAATAAAACCATCCAGGAAGCAAACTGGCGGTCAGGAATCTCCATGCTGTGTTTGTGTGCCTTCTGATGTCACAGATAGAGATAGAGATAGAGACATAGGTATAGGTATTGGTATAGATATAGATATTGGTATAGCTATAGGTATAGGTATAGCTGTAGATATAGGTATAGATATAGGTATAGCTATAGATATAGGTATAGCTATAGGCTTTACAATCTGTGTTTTACACGTCAGCATGGATATCTGCTCAATCCACTGAGTTTGCCACTCCCCTCTATTACACACATTAAAGTTTTCAGGTGTGACAAATGGTGCCCAGCTAAATGGGTCAAGGTGAAATAGTGTCCATCCATCCATGTCCTTACATGGCTGAGTCCACGCTCAGGTGGCAGGTTTGCTGGAGGCTGTCTGTCTTAGGGCAGAGACACCGTCCACCCTGGACAGGTTGCAGCTCAGTGGGACAACTCCAATACATTTTCTCTCTCCCATGTTTTCTATTGTTCTCTTTGTACTGGCTTTGGAATTAAAGAAGCCATGGAGACGTCTGAAACTGATGTTGCTTTACTGGGTCGCTGTTTTAAAACACATATGAAAAAAAATGCCATTGGCAGAGGAGTGGGAGGAGCCCAGCCAATGGTAGCTAGTTAGTCAATGTTCATGTTTGACCCTAAACTGAGGACGTATAGGGGTGGAAATGAGACATGACGTTGGCAATGAAATTGATGGTTATTGGGGTTATTATTATTATTTTTTTTATTTTGTCAATCATCGCACGTCCAAAGTGTCACTGAAAACTTTTTTTGCGAGGACTGAAACTTGCAGGAGGCAGGAGGAGGAAATGCTAAGCGGAACAGACTTTTTGAAATTGCAGGGCCGATTCCATCGTTGCTTCTCCAACAACAAGAATAAATAAGCGATTGGGCATTTTTCTGATGAAAACAAATATTACAATTAAAATGAGAAGCATTGATCCCTGCGGACCTCGGACCTGCGTCCTGAAAACCCTGCGTCGATAAGCCGAGCTTAATCCAGTTTGCCTCTGCCAGACCCTCCCACTAAAAACATCTGCTAAAAAGTATTAGATATCGACGGCGCGCACTCGCAGAAAGCTCTAAATATTAAGCGGGGGGTTTGGAAGTGGGGGGGGTCGCTGAGTTTGTGGGTGAACTTGGGGAGACGACGGCGTCTGTCCGAGCGAGCGAGCGAGCGAGAGCCGTGGCAGCTGGCTGACGCAGCAGGCAGCAGGATCAGTGTGGGGAGGCCTGGCACAGCACAGGGCATCACCTGTCACAGTGTTTAATTAGCACCTCCGAGTGTGTGTGTGTGTGTGTGTGTGCACTCAATGGGCTTTATTGCCAAACAGTGAAATGCGTGCATGTGTTGTAGGCGTGCATCATGTTTATGTGGGGTTTAATTAGCAGCATGTTGCGTGTGTGTGTGTGTGTGTGTGTGTGTGTGTGTGTGTGCATGTGCGTGCCAATGACAGTGGAGGTCACCCCTATGGGTTTGGATCTGGACTGGCATCAGGAAGTGGCCCTGCTTGGCCGCCTCTGATTGGCCGTTCCTCCGGCAACCCAGAGGTTCACCAGCTGTACTCACGATACACTTCCTGTGGCTGCGGGTCTGCTCGCTGCCCTCCTGCCGCTCACTCATGTGCACACACACACACACACACACACACACACACACACACACACACAGCATTACCATTATCCCAGAGCCCATAAGACTCAGGACAGCCTTTCCATGAGCTGCAATACAAGGCATGTGCATGTACAATATATCTTTCACTATTGTTGTTGTTGTTGTTGTTGTTGTTGTTTTTTCTCCGTGCTTTGGTCAGTGACGAGCCAAGCCGTTAAGATAATTAAGGATGAAGGTTTTCAGAGGACTCTTCCTCCTCTGCGTGTGCAGGAAGCAGCTTGTTTGTTCCAGAGGACTCGGTGTCTCGGCTTTACCTTGAATACCAACTCTGTATATTCCAGTGTAATGTTCAATCAGAGGTCCGGACGGCACCCTCTTGTGTTGGCGGCTCAGTGTGGTCGTCGTTGAGATGTGATGAGCCTGCTGTTGCTTTTCACTGAGGCCTCTGATTGGCCCAGAGGTCCTAATGCCACTCAACGTCTTCATAGAGGAACTCATTGTTTTTACTATTTGTCTCAGGAATAAGCAGAAGTCAGATCCTTCCCTCACTGATTTAGAAGAAGATAAGTGCTCATAATTACTGTTTATTAATGTACGTATTTATTTATTCATTTAGTTTTGCCACTTCATTCTCTCCTCGTCGGGAAACCACCGGAGAACGGTGCCTTTTTCTTTTAGAAATACCTTTCCACTCATCCTTTTGCTCTATTTCTGTATTTCTAGTGTTGCATTTCTTTCTTCTTCCCGTCTCCCTGTGCTTTGACTACTTCATCATGTGGGCTCCTTTGACAGCATGGCATTAATCCTGGCCTCCCCCACTCCTTTCACACGTGCAAACACATCCTGAAAACTGCAGAGCGCCGACCCAGCAACACCACGCACGTGAAAGAGGACGCCGCCGCAGCTCGGGGAGCTCGCGGTCTGCGCTCGCACGCGCCCACAATCCTCGCGCCGGCTGCATGAAAGGCCCCGCACCTGGATATAGATGACAGATCTGAAGGGAGGTTCAATCCCTCTTCCCCCAGCAGCCCGTCTTCATTATATCGCAGCGCCGATGGAGTGAAAGATGTAAAATGAGAAACGGCTGTGACATTTACGGCGTCCGGTGCGGCAACGGAGGTAACACGATCAATACACGGCGCGCGGGAGGTGGGGGGCGGGGGGGAGTTGGGCGAGCCGCCGCCGCCTGCAATTTCGCGCGGGATGCATTGGGATTGTTCCGCCGAGACGACGGTTACAGAGTGCACGGAGGAAGGTAGAGTGAGCTGCGGGCTTTAGGTCAATGTAAAGCAACGCTAATGACGACTCCACCCGACGCTACGCTGGCTGAGGATCTGTGGGCCGCCAGACTGCTCTGCGGCGACCAATATACGTCTCGGAGTCGGAACCCGTTTCCATGCTGAAATGTTTGTGGTGTGGCGAGCCGTGGCCTCGTTGACGCTAACTGTCAGACGAGCGGCGAGCTAGCTGACATGCTAGCAGAACCCACGTGTTGGCGCACATCTTCACAGCGTGGTCTAGAATATGATATGAATTGTTTGTTTGTTTGTTTGTTTGTTTGTTTGTTAATTCAGTTCAGGACTCAGAGTCACGAGCTGCGTTTCCAATACACATGGAATCGCGCAGAACCTAAATATCGCGTTAAAATAAAAGTGATGATGGAAACCTGGAAACTTGGGAAAAACCTCTCAGATGTTGCTGAAAGATTGTTACACTCTTACAAGATGGGGGTTTTTTTTCAGATGTATCGATGTAGAGGTATGATTAAATAACAACATTTTAATAAGAATACCTGAGAAGATGGCTTTTCAGTTTTTGGCACGAGGACTCCGCCTCCTCTCGCTCCCCCAGCGACGGCCGAATTGAAAGACGCAGAGAAATGAGAGCCGGCGGCGATCGATGGCGTCCCGTGGGGGGGGGGGGGGGGGGTGTTCAGACGGAGCGCTCGGCTTGTGATGGCGATATGGGATCCGTGCAGACTCATCAGCTGATGTGGACAACTCTGTGTTGTGTCGAGTCAAGCAGCCAGAGTGGATGTGGTATTTATGGATGTGATTCACAGACGGAGGCGGGTCCCAGTCTGGCCGGGGGGCTTTATGTAAGATCGCATTCATGCAGCTGTATATTTATATCATGTTTATTTATTTCTTATTTAAAAGTCTTGCGTGTGTGGGCCATTGGACCTTACAAGCGTAAGAAGCCGCCGTGAGCAGAACGTTTAGACCAGGCGTGAGCAAACTACGGCCCAGGGGGCCATATGCGGCCCGTTAAACCCTTTAATCCGGCCCGCCGGTCTTGAAAGAATTATATTAACAGTAAGTAAGTCATAAAATCATACGTTTTTCTCTGGTATGAGGTGGGTCGCCCAAACATTCCATCCCCCTGCTCCAGGTCGGACCCCTCTGTCTGGGTTCAGAACCCACTGGGGCCCGCGAGTCCAAAGGTTTGCCCACCTCTGGTTCAGACAGAGTGGACCAAGACTCTGGCGGTCAGTGAGTCCAAGTACCTGCGGCCCAGGTCAAGGACAGCAGAGGCAGATTTAGAGGCGTGGCCTAAACCCACCTCAGTGTTTCTGCCACCTTTAAATGTTTGAGCACACAGTTTCCCCTCCAGCAGTTCTGAAACAACTCCTCAGTCTACATACACAAACTCTGGAAGGTTCCGACAGCAAAATCTAGAACCTTGTGATGACGGGTGGAGGTGTTTGTGCAGCAGGTAGGATGGCCAGGGCGAGGCTGAGTGTGACACCTGTCAAAAAAAAAAGATAGAGATTTGACTTCAGTCAAGATAGAGGCCACACGGTGGCGCAGTGGTCGGCGCTGCCCCCTCACAGCAAGAAGGTCCTGGGTTCCATTCCGGGCCTGGGACCTCTCTGTGTCTGCGTGGGTTCTCTCCAGGTTCTCCAGGTTCTCCCAGTGTCTGCGTGGGTTCTCTCCGGGTTCTCCGGCTTCCTCCCACACTCCAAAAACATGCATGTGAGGTCAATTGAAGACTCTAAATTGTCCGCAGGTGTGCATGTGAGTGTGAATGGTTGTGTGTCTCTATGTGGCCCTGCGATGAACTGGCGACTTGTCCAGGGTGTCACCCTGCCTTCGCCCTAAGACAGCTGGGAGAGGCTCCAGCAGACCCACAGGACCCTGAATAGGAATAAGCGGGTATAGAAGATGAATGAATGAATGAATGAATGAATGAATGGTGTCCATGTTGCTTCAATGTGTCTGCATAATGTTTAAATGAAAAAGTCAACATGTGTCAGTATTGAGAAAACATTTAGCAAAGTGTTGGCCGCAGAGAAGACAAACATGTCGGAAGTGTTGTCAACACATTTGCTGTGTAACAAATTATTGTTATTGGGGAAAAAACATTCCTAAAGATTCAACATGCGAAAGGCCTGAAGCCGACAGGAAGCTGCAACATAATGAACCACGGAGCGGTGTGAGGCGTGCAGGCACTTCCTGAAGGTGTTGACGCAGATCACTTCCTGTCACAGTGATTGGCTGAGTCTCCCAGGCTCCACTTCAAAGGCTTCCCGTCCAGCGCCTTTCATTCACAGCGAGGCGGCGGCGACTCGGTAATGTGAGAGAGAAGCACGGCCACGCAAACTCACATCAGGGATTTTCAATTGAATTCTAAAATGAGAGATTGTTTTTTTTTTTTTTTTTTTTTTTTTTTTTTAATATATAAAAAAAATAGGGGAAAGGAATTAGAGCTATAAAAGTAGATGGAATAAGAGAGAGAAAATGAAAAAGGAGAGGGGGGTGGAGTGCTGGTGGTGTTTGGAGGGAGGGAGGGCGGGGGGTTTGCAGACAGATTGCTCTGGGCTGGATGAAAAGACGGGTCTTAAACTACCACCAAGGTCAACTCCCCTGTTCCTGAGCCACACTGACACATTTACACTGCTATCACCTTCATCACCTTCATCACTGCGTCCGTCTGCTCTTCTCTCCTCCTCCTCATCCTCCCTCTCCTCCTCTTCCTCCCCCTCTTCCTCCTTCTCCCCTCCTCTCCTCCTCCTCCCCCCCCTACCTCCTCCTCCTCCTCCCCCTCCCCCTCCCGCTCCCTCTCTTCCTCCTCTTCCTCCCCCTCCTCCTCCTCCTCCTTCTCCCCTCCTCTCCTCCTCCTCCCCCCCTTCCTCCTCCCCTTCCTCCTCCCCCTCCCCCTCCCCCTCCCACTCCCTCTCCTCCTCCTCTTCCTCCCCCTCCCCCTCCTTCTCCTTCTCCCCTCCTCCCTCTCCTCCTCCTCCTCCTCCCCCTCCTTCTCCTCCTCCTCCTCCTCCCCTTCTCCTTCTTCTTCTTCTTTTTACCTTTTTTAAAATGATGAAACACCTGGACAGAAAGATTGAATGTTTCTTTTTGACTTGTGTTGGATTGGTTTTGTCTTCTCCTCCTCCTCCTCCTTCTCCCCTTCCTAACCCGCAGCCTCCACGTGAATGCGGCGTGCGTCTTTCATCCATGCGGTGCAGGTTGTGGGCGTGGCTTCGCTCAGACATGTCTCGATTCTAAAAGAAACAAAGGTTCCGCTGTAATGAATTCCCCGGCGAGGGCGTTGCCTCGGGACTTTCTCAGGTGTCGCCATGCGGCTCAAAGAGACAGGAGGGAACTTCTCCCAGCTGGACGGAAGCTCATCGATCCGCTCTTCTAAACATGTGACTCTTCTTCTGCGTCCCTGGACGCGATGTTCTGGCCCAGGCTGGGATGTCTCTCCAGCTGCTCGAAGTTCAAAGGTGAAGCGGTGGTGAGTGAAGGAGGAGCTCTGCCGGCCCAACCTCGGTTTTAAACCTGGAGCCTCCTGTCAGGAATTAAACGCGTGAAGGATAGTGGTGGAAACTGCTTGTGGTTGTAGTGGTGGGCTCGGCATTAAGGTTTTTTTTGTTTTTTTTTAAATACGATGAGTTACAATTAAATACAATGCGACTTGATTTGAATATCTTTAATCCTAATCCTCCTCTTGTTCCTTCCACTCACCCACAGTCAGGTCCTCAAGCTGCAGCGCTACGTTTCCACGCTGCTAATGTTGGGTTCCAATTGACATGGATGTGGACACGAAAAGGAAAAATAACAGAGTTTTAAACGTGAAAATCAAAACTTGATTCATCGCAGTTGATGCTATGGAAATCTAATTTTGCATCCGTGCCTCGGTGCGACTCACGGTGAAAGACCGTGAAAGAGGGGCGGACCCTCAGAGAACAATCTGCAGCACAGATGCGGGGGTCTTTTGCGCTCATGTGTTCATGAATGCACGGAAGAGAAAAGGAGAATGTTGAGATGGTGAGCCGGCTGCCCTCGCTGCTGAAGCAAGGAGACATGCAACAGAATTAAAGCAACATTTTTTTTTTTTTTAATTTTTAAATCTTTCTCTCTTTGAAACTTCCCGTTCTCAGAGGTCAGACAGTGGAACTCTGCTGGGATGAAGGCGCTCCTGTGCTCCTGGCAGTACGATGCCTCCTCCTCTACCAGACTGCTGCCATCATGCAGAGAAAGTCAAGACGTCAGTCACCAACACCTGAGGACCAGCTGTATTTTCCATAGCCTGTCTAAAATATTGGCATATATACTGCAGTCTATGCCAGTCTATATATAAGACTTGGGGAGCCATATTTATATTTCAGGCTTTTCAGAGAGGAAAGTTTCACTCAGAAGCCAGAAACACTCTGACAGACAGAAGCTGCGCCTGGTTCTGGTTCTGGTTCTGGCGCGCGGACTCGAGCGCAAACTCTTCCTGGATCTGCTGCTGTCAGAATGAGGCATATTTGCATAGAAGGGGGCGTGTCCTTTTGCCCCTAATGACTCATTTCAATACATTCAAATGAGTCCGGCCCAACCCTGCCGCTCCCTGCGCCTCGTTAGTGTCCTCTCTCTGTGTGGATCGGAACCACCGTTCCTGCCGCTGTTTACGCGCAGTTCCTGCCGCTGACACCCAGCAGTGGCTTTGTGGATCTCCCCCTGAGAAGCAGCCAATCACAGCTAATCACCTACTCACACTCAAATGCGCCACACACACACACACACACACACACATGCATACGCAGAGCCGGCTGGCAGCGCTTCATAACAGGAAGTGCCACTCGGCAGCAATAGCTCTCCATTACGTCCTCATGATTACCCGTGTGTCCACGTGGTGCTAATTCAGAGCGTCGGCTCGGCTCGATATACACGTGCGGCCGCCGCGGTGTTTGTCAGCTGCCTGTTGGTCGCTCATTTAGCCGCCGCCGCTGATTGATTTCCTGGGACGCTCGTGGACGGCGCGGCTTGCAGGGAGCTGATTGAGAGTTTGAACTGGAGGCGGAGCGTTGACCGGCTGACAGTGGGTCAAACTTGACGGCGGAGGAAAACATTTTTAACCTCGTTTCTTCCCTCGGCAACGTCTAAGAAACGTTCAAGAACGATGCATCGCTTTCCGTGGCTCGCATCCTGAACTCCCCTCTCTCTCTCTCTCTCTCTCCCCCCCCTCTCTCTCTCTCGCTCTCTCTCTCTCCCTCTGTCTCTGTCTCTCTTTCTGTATCTCTGTCTCTCGCTCTCTCTCCCTCTCTCTGTCTCTCTTTCTGTATCTCTGTCTCTCGCTCTCTCTCTCCCTCTCTCTCTCTCTCTCGCTCTCCCCTCTCTCTCTCCCCCTCTCTCTCTCCCTCTGTCTCTCTCGCTCTCCCTCTCTCTCTCTTTCGCTCTCTCTCTCTCTCTCTCTCTCTCTCTCAGCCAGATCTTTTTTTTTTCTTTTTAGCTTATTTGAACGCTCTTTGTGCTCACAGACATGTTTCTTTTCTTTCTTTTCTTTCTTGTTCGCCCTCCAAGGTCCCTCTTGTTGCGGCCCCCCTCTGCGCTCTTTTAGACACTTCACTGTAAGCCAATTTACTAAAAGCAACTGTCAAACATCCCACCTTGGGAAGAGCGAAGTAGGTGGGGGGGGGGGGTAGAGAAAAAAAGAGCGCAGGCGGGAAAGAATGAAAAGAGGAAAAACGTGAGCCGCTCGCAGGTTCATGGATGTGTGTGTGTGTCTGTGTCTGTGTGTATGTGCATGCATCATTTAGCAGCGGTGTGTTGCTCGCCGGGGTCGGCCTCTTTTCCCACAAGGCCATGCATGAGCGGGCGAGCCCCCCCCCCCACACCTCCCCGGGGACGATGACAGCAGCCGTCCCATTGTTCCCACTGTGATGTATTGCCAGGAAAGCCCCGCGGGCAACAGCCACGTATTTAGACATCAAATTAAGGCTGGGCGCGCATACACACACACACACACACACACACACACACACACACATACATACATTCATACATGCATACACTCACAGACAGACAGGTAAGGGGCAGGCTGTGAAAGAGCCATCAGACATCCTGCAGTTAGACACAATCAAAGTCTTCTACTTCTCCTTCTTCTACTTCTTCTATGTCCATGGTGATTTCAATTTTAAAAAAACTCAAATTTATTTTGCTCAAAACCCGTTTTTTGTTCTGTGTGTTATGTTTTTGTTTTGTTGTTGTTAGAATTCAAACTCTCCAAGTTATAATTGAATATTACTTTTCCATAAATATCCACTTTCCTGAGCAAATGAATTCCTGATTAATAAAACAATTTAACGGGGGGGAGGTGGTTGGGACTCGCTTCCAAAATATCATTTGAAACTGACTTGAGCTGCGGCGTCCTCAGGGGCTGTAATTCATTTCTCCAGAGATGAGTGCAGTCACTAAAACTCAGTCTGCTTAATGAACAAACAGACCTGGAGGAGAGTTCTGCTGGAACCTTCCCACCTCGTCCGCTGCACCATTCACTGGATGACTTTTCCTTCTACAGTATTCAAATTACCACTATCTTTATTTTTTATATTTTAATCTTTATTATTATTTATTTTTATTTCTGGGACGTAGCAGGGAGGCCCAAAACTATTCAGTCGGTCTTTTTCCAACGCTTGTTTGAAGTTGTAGACATTCAATTGGCAAGAAGTGTATAATAATAATAATATGTTGTTGTTGTTTTTTTATCCCAGTGATCCATAAAGGGTTGTACACTTCTTCATTGCTGGTTCTATCTTCCTCTGGTTCTATCTTCCTCTTTTAATGGAGAAAAAAGGACTCACAACTCGTTGCTTCTTCCTCCCGGTCTTCTGCTGTGCTTTTCTTGCCTTTCTTAACGTCCCGCCCCTTTCGCCTGCAAAGGAAGCTGATTGGTTCTGGAATCGTCTGAAGGTTTCAGACGCGGACGTTTGCCGCCTAATTGAATATGTGTGTTTTCGTGAAAGGAGTCTGTATGACTCAGCACGCGTGTGTGCGTGCGTACGTGCGTGCGTACGTGCGTGCGCGTGTGTGTGTGTGTGTGTGTCTGAGTTGTGATTGCCCAATTGAAGTAGTGGCCAGGGCTGGGCAGGTCTATCAGGGCTCGGCTGAATCAGCACTCCACGCCACAGGAAGAGAATTAAGGATCGGACACATTCACTTACACACACACACACACACACGCACACACACGCACGCACACTTGCGCTCTTCACTGCCAGCACATCCAGAAGCAAGCATGCTGATGTGGACACTATCTCAGCCTTCACACACACACACACACAGACACACACACACACACGCGATTAAAGAAAACTGCACACGGCCATTACTCCACACACCCTCCCCTGAAGTACACACCTAATGGAAATGGGATTAGATGTCGCGCTGGTTGTAACAGGAAAGTGGTGTGTAGTTTCCAGCCGGCGCAGGTCACGCCGTCCTTATTGGCATGTTTTATACGTGTCAGTGAGAGACTCCTAGGAAGACTGCTGGAAGAGCAGTTCTTTGACCAGGCGTCGTCTCTCAATACGCCCACGTTTGAAAGCCGCTGGTGTCTGACTTCTGCATTTGCGCCGGCTTGAACTTTGTTCGCGAGCCAAATGCGTCGACGCAGTTTAGCAACCAGGGCCCGAAAAAAAGGGAACCGAGCTCGAGCCGCCAGACAGTAGCGGCGAGCAGCGTTTATCAGTGCGGCTGCAGCCACCACACCGGGCCCTGCGGCTGGATCGCTCGCTGCAGACAAGAACTAAATCGCAGTCAGAGCTGCGGCTTTACGACGTATTGAGAGATCTGCGGAATATCACCGGCCACAAATTGCATTTCACCACGAGCAGTTTTCCCTGGCCCAGATTTGAGGGCGACGCGACGCCGAGTGCGGTCTGGCCCGGTTGATTCTAATGTTGGAGGAAATTCTGCAGGGCTTTAGAGGAACCCGGTGACACAGTTGCTGTTTTTTTCTTCAGTTTTTTTCTATGTTCTATGTTTCTGTTGCTTTGCAGCAGCGTTGTGTGTTTTTCACAGCGTCTTTGAATCAAAGTGACTGACTGAGAACCAACAAGACAATCATTTCTAAGTTCTTCCCACTTAGTTTTAAAGCCCCCATCCCAGAAGTAAACAAGGTGAGCCACGTTTCTTCAACGCGCCGCCTGGTTTCGCAAGGCAGGGTTTTTTTTTTTTAAGCCGATACGCAGGAAGATTTTAAGTCTATCGATTGACAACAGACACACATGACTGCGTGGAACCGCCAGAATGCATGCGTGAAGGAGGAGGAGGAGAAGGGGGGGAGGAGGAGTAGGAGAAGGAGAGGAGGTGGAGAAGAAGGAGGAAGAGGAGGACTAGAGGGAGAGGAGGTGGAGAAGGAGGAGGCGGATGAGGAGGAGTAGAGGGAGAGGAGGACGAAGAGGAGGAGAAGGGGGAGGAGGAAGAGGAGGACTAGAGGGAGAGGAGGACGAAGAGGAGGTGGAGGAGAAGGGGGAGGAGGAAGAGGAGGACTAGAGGGAGAGGAGGTGGAGAAGGAGGAGGCGGATGAGGAGGAGTAGAGGGAGAGGAGGAGAAGGGGGAGGAGGAAGAGGAGGTGGAGAAGGAGGAGGCGGATGAGGAGGAGTAGAGGGAGAGGAGGACGAAGAGGAGGAGGAGGAGGAGGAAAAGGAGGGAGGTCTGGCTGCAGCTGCTGAGCGCTCCATGGTGTCAGCGAGGGCGAGGACCTCCAGCTGCCGTGTTCGTCCTCTCCACTGCAGTCTCAGGCCGACGAGGCTGCGCTGGAAGCGCCAGACAGCAAGGTTCCGTTTCATTCTGATTGTTCGTCTCAGTGTT
>NW_027466064.1:167500-370000 GCF_046127955.1 Nelusetta ayraudi
AGAGGAGAATGGGAGGTGAGGCTGGGGGGGAGCAGCAGGTGAGGAGAACTTGAGGAGGAGAACCACCAGAACCTGGAGTGACTGATGGTCCATGGGAGCATCGGTACCGCGCCAGCCTCCACCGGCAGGGATCTTCCTCTCCCGCCTCACTCCTCCTCTTTCCCCCACTTCCACTCCAGCGTCCGCAAGACTTTCTCTTGTTGTTTTTTTTTCCTCTTTTCTTTTTTCCCCTCCCTCCCTCCCTCCACCGCTCCCTCCCTCCCTCTCTCCCTCCCTCCCTCTCCAAAGTGAGAGGCATTAATTTGCCGCGGTTGATTGCTTTGGAGCGTTTCACCGAGCAAATGCACTCATCTCCTCTCCTCCGCTCGCCTCCCCCGGCTCTTCTTTTCTTCTTAACACTCTTTTTTTTCCCCGTGACTCAAACCTGTTTTTTTCCCCTCTCTCTCTCTCTCTCTCTCTCTCTCCTTTTGCATCATTTCCAATTCCCTTCCTCGACTGGGAAAAAAACCCTGCGAACGGCCACAGTCGACATGTTTGTCATTGTGTTCCTGTGGCATGTACGATTTGTTGTCAACCGAGGTTTTAATTATTCACCGGCAATGGTAGAGGGGATTTCTATAGGGGGAACATCAATTAAAACTGAGGGGAGTGGGGGGGGGGGGGGGGGGTGACTTGGGCTGGTCCTCTTAGTCACTTTAATACTGCCATCTTGTGTTGATGATGTCATGCTCAGCCCCTCAAACCCTGAGGTGTGAGTTCAAGTCAGAGTTAGAAGACTGGCCGTCGTGCTGGGGGAACGCAGCGTCCGATCACACAGGAGGCTTTGAGAGTTCTGCTATTTTCACACTCTGACACGGTAATTTTTCCCCCCTTAAGGCCGATGATTTTTTTTTTTTTTTCCGGGGGGGGTGGGGTTGTTTTTCTTTGTGGCACGTCCCGACCTGAAATGACTGGGGCGAAGCAGACCAGTTAAGCTGTTCAGCAGCCAACCAGCAGGGGGAGAGAGAGAGGTGTCAATGCCAGGCCAATGGAGGGCTCTCCCTACATCCACCTCCTTAATACCCAGCCAGTGAGATTCAACACGAGGTGCTCCAGGCTCTGGCTGGACTTTGTCCAAAAAAAAAAAAAACGATATTTCTAAAAATTAAATTTCGACAATTTCAGAAAGTACCATTTCCATTTCCATTTCCACTGAATGGCGTGAAGCTGGACGAGATGTTAGCAGAATTCCTAGAATTAATAAGAGAATAAGATAAGAGCTTCCTGGAAGAAATCCGTGTCTGACCTCCAGAGACTTCCTGAAGAGGAATTTAAATCACCAATCCTTCCGCAGGCTCTTTCAAACAAATTGACGGGAGGAGTTTTAAGATGCATCACAAACATAAGTGGATCAAAACCGTATGTGCTGGAACATTTTCACCGCATCAGCAAAATGTCAAAGCTTTCACACCGCGGCGTACGTGAAGGCCATTGTTCCGATACGTACGGTGCAGTGCGGGCGGCGCTTAAAAATATTGACTTGGGAAAATGCCACACTTATGCAAACGTAGCCAAAGAAGCAAAATGTGAATCTGCTCGGGTGTCTTTCATCTCTGCAGCGCGTCACCCGCCGCAGATTTGTCCTGACCCCCTGACGATGAAGATGCATTTTTCTTTTATTATTATTGTCGCTTTTATACACGGCGAATAAGGGGCGGATTTGCATAACGGCCGCTGTTATTCGGCAGCGTCCTGCTATGGAGGCACTCCGCTGACAGACGGGGACGGAGGGATGGAGGGACGGAGGGTTGGAGGGTTGGAGGGATGGAGGGATGGAGGGACGGAGGGACGGAGGGATGGAGGGATGAGGAGAAGAGCCAGGGAATAAAGAAGCGAGCGAGCCGACAGAGAGCAAATAGAGTGATGTGGGAAAAAGAGGTGCGTTCAAAAAAAAAAGCAAAAAGCACGCGGGAAGACAGAGATGGGCTGTTGAGGGTGGCTGGAGTGGAGGGAGGGAGGGAGGGGCCTGAGAGGCTGCAGGGCGTCTTCACAGCCCTCTGGACAAGTGCAGCTCTACGGTGGCTTCCGTCACATTCTGATGAAAATATTAACAAAGTGAATGAGAGGAGGAGGAGGAGGAATGAGTGGCGGCAGCTTTTTAAACGAGTCAAATCTTTTTTTTTTTTTTTCTTTTTTGTTTGAAAAGGACGTCCTTGCGTCTCGTCACGACGGTGACGGAGCCTCGTGAGAAGAACGCTCGGTGTTAATAACCCGCGTCCACTCTGATGGAACAGTTGAAACAGAAGAGAGGTGAGTGTGATTCAAGGGAGGGCGGGCTTTAACACAGAGGGGAGTGGCCGAGGGGATTGTGTTTCCTCTTCTCTCCCCACAGCTTCCTGTTCTTTATGGAGAGACGTCCATCGAGACTGTGCAGCCAGACTGGTGTGTGACTGCCCCCTCTGGTGAGTTACAGTGACTGCTCAATCAGTTAATGGCTTGAAAACTACAAAAAATTAAAATGACATAAACAGTTTGTGGCAATTTTTGAGTGAATGACGGGGATGAAAGTGTTGAGGTGAAATTATTTTTGACTTAATGGTCCACATTTATAGTTTTTGCTAATTTATTTTTGTTCAATTCATATATCAATAATTTAAATTGCATTGATTATGCAATTGTCCATCGAAAACATTTTGATCTGAAAGTTTTGTCGTGTGATCACATTGAAATGATCAATTATCAATGTATTATTATTATTGTTGTTGCTGTTGTTGTTATTATTACTGATAATAATAATAATCATCATCATCATCATCATTTTTAACAAACAAAAAAAATCTTATTAAAATACAACGTTACCAAATCAAATCTTCAAGGTCTTAAAAAGAAGTTTAAAATGCTGAATAAACTCTAATTCATGATAACTCAAGACAAGTGATGAAAGCTTCACCGTTATTGGGTCCTTTTGTATTCTGTCTCAGAAAATGTCACAAACACACCCACTTAACCATCCACACACACACACACACACACACACACACACACACACACACACACACACACACACACACACACACACACACACACACACACACACACACACACAAGCAGCATCTTGACATTGATGTCTCTGAAATAGGACACAGTTCACTTAGCTGTAACTGTAATCGCCCATCAGCTTTTTCCCCAGGGGTCCCCCGCTGCAGCATGCACGGGGTTCAACTCTGGTGTGTGTGCGTGTGCGTGTGCGTGTGTGTGTGTGTGTGTGTGCGTGTGTGTGTGTGTGTGCGAGAGAGAGAGAGAGACAGTCAGCACGATAACCTTGAAATCCCTCAGACTTGATCTTTTTTGCGCAGGTATGTTGTTCTCCAGCGGCCCATCTCTCTCTCTCTCTCTCTCTCTCTCTCTCTCTCTCTCTCTCTCCCTCTCTCTCTCTTCCTCTCATCCCTCCTCTTCACCCTCTCCCCCCCTGCCCACCCATCAGCCTCTCTCCCACCAAAGTGCCGTTTCGCCCTCTCTTGTTGAAGTCCATGTCTGCCTCCCTGCCGCTCTCTCTCTCTCTCCCTCTCTCTCTCTCTCTCTCTCTCCCTTCTGCACTCTCTTCCTCTCACTCTCTTCAATGTCACTCCATGACATTGTCGTGAATTGACACTTTCATTTCCACCACCAAGTACCCCCACCCTCCCCCACACACGCGCACCCTCCTCCGCTGCTAATTCAATTAACAAGATGCCATCTCTCCTCAATTAAGCTTTCCAATTACTGCTCCGCTGTCGGTCCGAGCGAGCGAGCGGGTGGGCGAGCGAGCGAGCGAGCGAGCAGACTCTCGCATCTCACTGAAGGTTTTTTTTTTCCCCTTTGTGCTGCGTGTTGAATTGAAATAGACGTGCAGCCCGTGTGATAAGACCTGCTCGTCAACATCAAAAAGAAATGGAGAGGTAAAAAAAAAAAAAAAAAAATCGAGTAAAATCACATTTAGAGACAGAAAAGAATCGCGGCTCAGCTCGCTCACTCTGATTGCTTGTGTGGTTTCAGCGCCACTTCACTCTGACCTCGGAGACACAGTTTAGAAAATGTCAGTGTGTTAATGTGTCTTCATTCATTCAGTTGAGACTGCAGAGTGGCTCAGGGTGATGTGATGCATGGCCAAGTCATTCAAAACACGAGAATATGAGAATATAAAAGCTCTGTTTGGTTTTTTTTAACCTTTTACTTACAATTAACATAATTAATACAACTAATATAATTTGTTCAAGTTAAGCGGGCCTTAGATTGCCCCCAGGCCTTAGATTGCCCATGCCTGCTCTACATGGTATAAACACTTAAACATAAGTTCTTCCACAGTCCAGTAAATGACCAGAAATATGTGGACTCTGGCTCAGTCTTCAGTCTGTATGGTGACAGAGACCCAGGATTGTATGTAAATCATTTTATGAATAATTTGCTTTAGACAACCATTTCATGATTTATCTTTAATTTTATTTAATTATAAGCTGGAAAGGAAGTGTTTTATTTTGAAAGGTGACCCGCAGCTATTTTAGCTATATTTTTTTTTAAAAATGGCGGAAATGTTTGATTGAAAGTGGGTCAACCTGGAGTGGTCGGGGAGCCCAAAACGGTACTTCCTCTGCACCAGCGTACTGTTGGGAGGAAACTTGGATGATGGGATTCAGCAGAGCTGCCAGGTGGGGTAGTTCATATTTCTTCATCTTACTGTACTTAACGTTGCAGAAATCAACGACTCCTTTTATGGGGATCTCCTTGGTGGGCGACCAAACCGTCCCCACGGCCGAGGTGAAATAGTCAAGGTTTGTTATTCTGCTGTGACAAGACAAGGCCAGACTGCACGAGTCACGTTTTGTTCAGGCAAGCCACAGTGAGACAGTGTGCCAATGCTGAGTATGGTTTATACTGCTTTTTAAATATATATATATATATATATATATTTTTTTTTTTTTTTTTTTTTTTTTTTTTCTAAAACTGTCCTCCAGAGGTGGGAAGTGACAAAGTACAAATACTTATTTTACTACTACGTAAGGATTGAGTGTCAACTGTTTACTTTTACTCCCTCGTGTTAAGATACAAATTCTGTTCAAAGTAATTCACTCGTTATTTATTGTAGTTGCTGTTTGCTCGAAGTGGAGCCATTTCAACTACGCCGTTGTGTAGTTCAATGTAAAATTGGATCATATATTCGAGTGGGATTATTTTGGAGTACCTGAGCTTTTATATATATATATATATATATATATGTATATATATACCCAGAACTTTAATTTTAAAGTACAAAAAGTGAACACTTTTGACGCCTCTGCTGTCCTCCCACTTCAAAATAAAGCCCTGTAATCACAGAAGACAACCTGACTGCGTTCTTAGCTAGCAGTGTAGCCCAGTTGTCAGTACACCAGCCTTGACTGCAGCCTCCGTGTCTTCACGGAAACCCACTTTAACAATGTTACGTACGACTCTGGTGCACGTGCCGTGTTTTGTTGTTGTTGTTGTTGTTGTTGTTGTTTTGCAGTTGCGCCGTAGGACTGCGTGGACGCGCCACTGTTGTTCCTGCAGAGAAGGCGAGGCAGCGCCGGCCGCTTCTCAGCCTCCATTATCTTCGCCGTTTGTCACTGGAACGCAAAGCCCGCGATTAGAATCGGGGCTCCGTCGCGTGATGATGACGATGACTCATCGAAACAGCGGAGGAGGGGTGGAAGGAGGACGCGGAGGGGCGGGGCCGTCTCTATCTCACCGCCCCAATCTCTCTCTCGCGACTTTGCCAGTCGTCTCGCAGATTAAGAGAAACGGCACTAATTAAAACTTTTGTGCGGAGCCAATCTCGTTGAGCGGGGGGGCTGATTAAGCCGCTCTTTCAGATGTTGCCGGCCGCCGCGAAACGCACCGCGTGGAGGAGGGTGGGATGCTCGGCATGGAGGGGGGAGGGGGAGGGGGATTTGAGCTGAGGTTGTCAAGCGCAATTTAAAAAAGTTATTTCATTAAAACTTGCCGGACTCGTGGGCGGACCCTGCAAGGTGAGGATAGATGTGATGATTACTTCAGCACATTCCTTATTTTTTTTTTTTTCTTTTGCTCTGTCTCCAGCAGCAGCAGCAGCAGCAGCAGCAGCAGCAGCAGCAGCAGCTCCGGCTTCCTTTTTCATAAACAGATAAGAAACGTTGTACTTTCTCAGCGCCGACATGGACGTACGGCTTAATTAAAACGGCAGATAAATAGCGGGTTGGTGAACACGTGCCATTTGCTAAGGGCACTTCAAACGCAACCACGCCAAAGCCAATTATTTCTCTGGGGAATAAACGCTCACGGCGGCGCGCTGCCCGCCGGGCCCGACGCACTCGCCTTCTCACCGTCCACCTTGAGGAAGTTATCTGGTCGCTTCGGAGGCGCTGTGGTGCGGCGCCCAAGTTGGACCAACTCCAAAGAAGTCTTGGGATCGTTGTGCTCGGCGGTGAGAGACAAACGTCTGCAAGTTTGAAGAGGTCCAAAGTGCTCGCCGAACTGCGTTTCCGCTTTTCTTCATTCTTTTCATTGCATCTTGTCCATTGTTGGCGGGTCGGTTCGTGTAAGAGGCTCGTGGCTCATGTAACAGGTTCATGTTTGCTTTTTTTCGTAGCTTATTTAGCACAGTGAAAGCTGGGCAGCATGTCGCTACGGGGGGGGGATTAAAGTAGGGCCTGTTCTTCCTGAGAGCACTACTTTAATCATTCTGTATGTCTTGTTTTTCTGCTTGTCCGCTGAAAGTCAATCTATCACTCAGCACGCACAACACTAGAATAAAACTAGAGGAAAAAAGAGAGATGGTTTGAAAAGACACCATCAGGCGTCGAGAGGTCATTCACATGGGTACAGAACTGCAGACTCTTCCTGCAACATTGTTATAACAATAATAATAATAATAATAATAATAATAATAATAATAATAATATAAATAAAGAATCTACTACCGAGGCTATAATCTCTAAATAGTTTCTACAGCGTGTGGGGACGCTGAGGTCCCAGAGCTATTAAGCATCTTTATTGAACGAGACGCCAGCAGTCTACAGCCCACTAGCGGGATATTTCTCCTCGCGGTTATTAGCATCGCGGCGCGGCAAAGCGACAGCGTCGACGGAGGAGGCGGCGGCCTCCACCAGCCAGTTAACCAACGGCGCAGACAAATACCTGGACCGCAGCCGCCATCGCTGCTGCCATGAGTCACTCCGGCTGCGGCGCATCCACCAGCTGGCGCCGGGACGCACAGAAATGACAGAGTGCAACAGATGGAGGGAGAGAGAGAGAGAGAGAGAGAGATGTCAAAACAACATACTGTAAGGGCAGGGAGGAGTGGCGGAGCAGAACAAACAGAGAGTTGCTCAGAAGAGAGGAAATGGAGTACATAAAATGTCTGCAGGGAGGAAATTGTGTATTCGCTGCTATTTCTGTGCAAAGGCGCTGGAGGAGGCGGCGCGATAGTGCAAACGCAGCAAAGGCTACGCTCTGTTCTGGTGCCTGCAAGGTCCCTGTGATCCACCCAGCAACACCGTCATTGTCCCGCTAAGTCGGGCCAAACGACGCCATGTGGAAAAAAACAGCTGGAATGGGGCCATGAACACACGCAGCGACGTTCCAACACGGGACGACAAGACGGCGGTGGAACGTGTCGTCAGCTAGAAACCAATCAGTCACAGGCTGCTTCTGGAGTGTGGAGCACGCTGCCGGCCGGCAGTCACAGGGCTAGCGAGCTAACTGCGGTAATTGGACACAGGATTGTGTGAATGATGATAAAAAAAAATAAAAATAAAAAACAAAAACAACTGCAGAGACCTTGCAGTTCTCAACCAGAGGAGCAGAAAGAAGGACCGATCTGCTCATCTGTCCACAACTCAGGTGCTTCTAACACAGCGGTGGGCAAACTACGGCCCGGGGGGGGGGGGGGCTGTTAAACTTTGTACTCTGGCCCGCTGAACTTGGTATCCTAAAGATTAAAATAACTCCCAATGCATTTACATAGCACTAACTGTTGGTACTAGAAAATGGCTGCATTTCAACCATTTAATGTTCAGTGTTTTAAGACTCGCTTCAACAAAGAGGACGTCAAAGATAAAATTAAAAAAAAATGTCATCATAACTTTGCTTTTGTTCATTTTCAATTGACATTAAAACACGTATAACTCCTCTGAAGCACGTCCAGACACAAGTGGGTTCCTTGTACTGATGTATTTATTTATATACAACACTGTGAAAACTAAAGAAAAACACATGGACAAAATAATAATTAGCACGTAAAATATAAAGGCAAATTATGTTATTAATCGACTGTAAACTTATCATAAAACAAAATTTAACAATAAAACAAAAACATACCTCGTTGGCTGTGTGCTACAACAAGGAATTAGGCTTCTTTTCTTCTTAACTTTTAGCTCCTTGCTCTTGCTAAATCGTCAACAATTTCCTTCTTCTACAAATTTTGCACACGCTGAACTATAGCGACACCGAAATGTGACAAGTGGAATTACACCTAACAAAAATAAAAAGTGGCAGTTACAACACGCTTTCTACACGCTTTTTGTCCCACCGCTGTTCTAACACGAGGAACTACATGTTGTGTATAATGAACTACATTAGGGGGTCTACGGTGTGCACGGCGTTTCCCCTTAGTGCCCGCTGGGGGGCGTTCGGATTGCATATGGATTGATTGTGTGGGATGTTCCGGTGTGTTCTGGAGTGCAACTGCTACACCTCGACTCGGCTCAGGTAAATATATTTACGCTTAAGAGTACCAGTGAATGTTAGTAGCGTGCAACTGCCAGTCGGGTAAATACACAACGACACACACACACACACACACACAGGATACTGTTTGTAGTTTGTGCACGTTCTGTAGCTTCCATGCTGGGGGCTTATTCTTCGGAAAATTAGCAAAGGAAAAAGTGGGATAAAAAATGGATAAAATAGCTCCACTGGTGTGAGAGGGGACTGCGAGTCCTTTCAAGAAGGACACAAAGTTCCGCGTTTCACCTCCGTTCGCTCCTGTTTCCTCCTCGAGACGCTCTCTTAACGCCGCGATAAAACGCGGTGAAGCTGCCTCTGATCTCCTCGTCTTTCGAAGCGTCGGCGCGCGGCTTTCATCTCCCGCCGCCGCGTTCAAGTGCTCGCTGAAGAGGCCGGGTTTAGGAGTGCCGCGTTCTTTGTGGACGAGTTTGAGAGGCTGCCGTCTCTCTCTCGCGGGGGCCACGTCGAGTTGTGCAATATGATGTCGCGCGGAGCCACTCGTATAAGGTCAGCGGCAGGACTGCTCATACCGTCACGCTGAGGTGTGTGTGTGTGTGTGTGTGTGTGTGTGATTAGAATGACAGCACGACACGCCTCACGTGGTTGTTGCAAGGGCCTCGCAGATGGAAGCAATGACAAGTGTGTGCATTTTGCATTGATGATTCTTTGGGTTCTTCTGTACTCCTTATTGTCCAACAAATATATACACATACACATACACACATGTATATCTATATGAGCAAGATATATGTAAAATAACTCTCAATATACGTTTTTTATGAAAGGAGGCTATTTGGAAGAATTTCAATTTAAAAAAGTGTTTTGAGTTATTTGACACTTTTGTTTCCCACTGAACTCCATGTAGTTTTAATGCCTCCAGTGAGAAACTGCGACGTCAATAGTCGTGAGAATGAAAGGAAAGACTTTAAATTGATGGGGGCTGTCCATAACTTTTGACTGGTAGGCGGGGCTTAGTTTCGGGAAGCAGAGGGTTGCCAGTTCAGCCTCCATCCTAGATAAAAAAAAAAAAAAAAAACACGTAAAACTGGTGGGTCTTCTGCCGAGGTGACATTGAGCAAGCCCCCACCCCCCAGCACAACCCCGATGCATGACCCGGGTGAGCGTTGGTCCCTAAATGCAAGTGAACAATGTGCTCAGGGTGTAAATGTTATTTTGTTGTGTACTGTGTACGACGACGGTAGAGCAATTTGTCTTCTCCTCCTCCAAAGAACGAAGATGCTGGTATCTGGTTTCTGCACATTCCTGCTGTCAGCATGTTTACCACTCAGTTCTGTAAGAAACAGGGTTTTTTTTGTGTGTGTGTGTGTTTTTGTTTTTTTTTTCCTTTCACTCGTTTGCCTTGTAAGAAAATGTTGCTATCAGTTTCAACACCTTTCACTTTTGCTTGCCATCGATTGTGTTTACCCTCTGGCTCTCAGCGTGCTGCCAGCCACTTCTCAAGCAAACTAAATTGGACCTGAAGCACTGCGGCTAGCTTTCAATATGCCAGTGTCTCAAGTAGATGGAAATATTATTATGATTCCACCCTTAATTTCATAAGAATACAGTTTCGTCTTTTTTTTTTATTATAAGGGGAACAACCCGATCATATTAGTTAGAGTGAGGTGAGTGAATACGCTTGATTACGCTAGATACGCCTTCACTAGTGCTTAGCCACGCCCCCTCTCCCCTCAGACCTATTTGGATGTGGAATTCTGGCTTACTCTGTGTTACAATAATCAGCCGCCTGCCACAGCCTCCTCTTACAAACAAGTAGCGTTGCAAGTTGGTGGTCAATGTGGACGGAGGAGCTACCCGCACGCTGACGCGTCTGATTTCATGGTGGACTTTTTTGTACGGGCGTCGTATCTTCCCGATCTCCGTCGAGGCGCCGGGACGGAGAAGACGCTAACTTTGCCACAGCCGTTTGTGAGATACGAGGTCCTCGCTCCGTGCGACGCCCTGTCGGCCCGATGCTTATCCGACTGCTGAAAAGATGGGGAAAATTACCGAAAGATTAGGAAACACTTACCGCGAAATTACAAGTGGTGCAGTCAGCAAGCGGGCTTGGCGTTGAAACAAAGGCGGGGAGATGGGATCGCTTAGCGGCGCGCGGCGCGCAGTGCCAGGTAACGTACAGGAAGATGCTTCATTTCAAGTGCAAATCAGGCAATCTAAATGCAGTGAGGACGGAATGATTTGTAGCAGATTTCATACAAAAGGACTCACTTTAATCCAACAGCTTCTTTTTTTCTCCCCCCCCCCCCACCACCACCGGCGTCAGACACTCACGTACTTCTCCTTTGCCTCGGAGAATACAGAAAAACCTCTTTGACTCAAGAAAAAAGCAGCGCCGGTCCCCAAACAGGGACAAAGCAGCCTGTTTAGAAAAGAGTGACGTTGCTCACATCTGGCACTCTCACTTTTTTGAGGCCCTTTTTCCTTTCTTTTTTTTTTTCTTTTTTCATTGCTGCGGCTAAAATTGCAGCACAAATCTTTGCAGGGGAAATATCATCAGTGGCTTTGGATAATACATCTATGCAATCTAAAGACTAAAAGAGACTTTTAGAGGCCACGATAAATGTGTTTCTTTTACTCCTGTTTGGAAAGCACACGTGAGTTGTTCACCACTTTCCGCTGTCGAGAGCTCCGCCGTGCTCCTGCTCTACTCAATGTTCAGTGCCGGAGAGTCCAAGTCCTCGCAGTCTTTATGGCTCTCTCGCAAACGCTGAGGTGTTCCTGTGAGCGCAGAGGTTGAAAGCCAGTTGTCGGCATTGGCGCGGGTTGAAAAATCGATTGGACGGCCATCAGACTGCAGTCGGTGTGAAAAGAAAAACCCTGACATTCGGGCCAAAAATGAAAAGCTGTTTGTCACAGATCTCTTATCAGCCCTTGGGTCAGGTGTGAATCCACTTTATGCAGAGCTTACTGCTCCTCCAACACCTGACACCTGCCTTGCAACACACCACTTTTACTGCCTTTTACTCTCTAGTGTGTGTGTGTGTGTGTGTGTGTGTGTGTGTGTGTGTGTGTGTGTGTGTGTGTGTGTGTGTGTGTGTGTGTGTGTGTGTGTGTGTGTGTGTGTGGCTGAACGTCTCTGCGTCTTGGACCCACTCTTGATGAGCTTTTTCACGTTTGTTTTGCCACCGCAGCGATGAAATGCCTTCAAGCAACCGCGGCGGTTGAAAACCAGACAGTTGCCACTGAGTGACGGCGCCGCCGCCAAAGCCAGCAAAGTGTAATTACCAGGCACAGCGGGGAGCTTCATTCCACTGTGGGAACCCACTCTGCCGGAAATCGGCATTCCGCTAAAGTGGAGACACCTCAAGTGTTGGAGTAAAGTAGTAAAATAGTTGTCATTAAGAGTGAAGCTAAATAGTCGCGAGGGCTCCGTCGTGTGGAATTGTGCTGGCCCGAGTGCTTCCTGTGAGATTGGTTTGACGAGTGCAGACGCACTGTTTGTTTGTTTTTTACCTTCTTGGTTTCAGTAACTCTTTTACCACAGGGATCTGTTGGACGGACAGACGGACGGATGGATGGAGTGGTGGATGGTAGGACGGACGGACGGATGGATGGATCACTTGTCTCATTCCTCTGGTTGTTTTGTGTATTCCATCGCTGTTTGTTTTATTTCCTCTAAGTGCCAAATTTATGACTTACCTTTTTGCACAGGGATCTTGTGAATGCGTGGACGGATGGCCGGGCAGATGGAGGGATGGATGGATGGATAGATGGATGGACGGATGGATAGATTGGTTGTTTTGCCCGTTCCATTGAGTGTGGATTTGTCTCCCTCTGTTGGCACTGCCCCCAGGAAATGAGAGACTAATCCACACTTTGAATCATGGATCAGTCTGAAGTGTGTGTGAAGGAGTGGCTCACACATACACACATTCATATCACACAGAAAAGAATGCAGCAGCATATGGCAAGTGGTGACATCCACGTTCAATAATACCACATGGGGACGAGCGCAGTCAGTTCATTGCAGCACAGCCTCTGCTTGAAAAAAAATGAATACAATTCTAATTGGGCGAGTTTTTCTACGCGTCACTGTGCCTTCGTACGAGTCACTGGATCCAAGAGGAAATACCTGGAATCTTTAAACGAGCTCTGTTGTATGTCGTGTGCGGTCCGACCGTTGGGCTGTGTTCACTCAGCCAGGTTGGCCTGGTGGCCTTCATGAATATGTTGATGCCTTCAAAGCACCTTGACCCGAGCTTCCATGAGCAGACTGCAGAGCCATTGTCTCCTCATTATTGACCAATTACACATGCAGTAACACACTTTGCTCGTGCATACTTTCCACACCTTGAGGCCATGCCTCCAGTGAGAAATCTGAGGTTTGGGGATCTTGGTGAAGTTCAAACCCCCTGCAGGCTGAGGCGACTCCCAACAATCCACCTCAGGTCTGAGGACAATCGACAACTTGTGTCCGAGCGTCTTTCACCTGGGAACCGCGGTCTGGTGAAAAGGCTCAAAACTCAACTGGCGTTTCGCATTCGATAGCGTCCCTTAACACTTAGCCCGACTTTCTGAGTGGAAAAACAAATCAACGCTCTCACTGCGGGCCAGAAATAATGAAATCCCAGGGCAAACACCGGCCTTGAAAGCTGATTTAAGAAGACAAACAGAAAAACACGGCTTTTAACAAGCAAGCGTGGTCCTGAGGCGTGTCTGTAATGAAGAATTAAAACCCAGTAAGCATTCTTGTCAACAACAACACCATGATTTAAATTCATGGAGAATCTAAGAACACAGATGTACAGATGTGAACATTGTTTTCTTTTGTCTTTCTCCAAAACTCAACAGGTGATTGTTGTGGGGGGGGGGTTCTGTTTGCGTTATACAAATCATTAAAGCAACTAACACAGCAGGCTGCGATGGCAGGAATGTTGACTTCAGAGATAAATGTTGTTGGACAGCAGCATGTTGTATTCCCAGGGATTTTAATGAAGCCCACTGTGGGGGATAGCTTAGCTTAGCTTAGCTTGTGAAAGGAGCGTTTCACACTCGGCTCAGCAGACTAAATGAATTGGAAAGTTTGTTCTGAACCTCATCACGAACCAAACTAAACCCAGTTAATTCCGTCCTAAACTCATTACTCACACGTCAGCTTCAGCACAAGTGCCTGAAATTTCAAAACTGACGTGAAGCAGATTTATGTATTGATTGAAAAAAATTAAAATTAAAAATTAAAAATTAGAAATTGAAAGAAAGAAAAGAAAACTTCAACGTGGTGGCTGATGACTGACTGTTGGATAGGAAAATGTAGCGGTGCAGTTTTGAGACTACGCTGTTGATCAACTCTGCTCTCTTTCACAGCAAGCGGAGCTCAGATGTGTTCTAGGTGTGTGCATCTCTTTCCTCACCACGGGTCACAACTCAGTGACTGACTGATTGTGTTGCCTGCTCGGAATCCAGTTGCCAGCACATGGGACATTAGCTTTGTGATTTGTGGAGAGACGCGAGAGATTTTTTTTTTTCTGACACATTGCCCAAAATCACTCAAGGAAAAGTAGTAAATGTAGCGTCGGGTCATTTTTACCCCTAATCGTATTTTGACCAAAAAAAAAATTAAAACATTTTTTTTTTTTCAACCATTACGGCAAAACGATCTGATATCAATTTTTCTTACAATTTAACACACGTACAAATCTTCGGATAGCGACGACGAGTAAGAATCGCGGCACCGATCGCAGCTTGAATGAATAACCTAACCCAAATGGTTGCTGGTTCGAATCCTGCTCCAGCCTGGTCTGCCATTGTGTCGACCCACAACCCACAAACCTTTTTGCTGCGGGCCAGTTAACCCCCCAGCAATCCACAACCCAGGCTGTTTTAAAAGTGATCCTTAGTTCACACGACGCCCTTTGACCCCCTAGCAATCCAGCCTGCTCACCTTGAAAGTCACAGACACGGGAACCTTTGGATGCAGCGCTCTGCCCTGGACCTTAGGTGTGGTGAGGTTCATCTTTAAATGACCAAACTCCCTCTGCAGTTTCTCCACATGTGCTAGCTGGAGGCTCCCGGACAGCATGACATCACTCTCAAGAGCCGTAATGACCCCATTTGCAAAAAGAGATTAGTTGCAAATGAACTAATCACTCGCGAGTTGCACATTTTGCTAGAAGCAGAGGGTGGGGGGGGGGGGCAAAAAAATGGGGTGAATTAGTAAGCAGTTATGATGATGGAGAGCAAGTGACAGTTGGTTATGCAGCCAGAGATTGAAAGTTGTGTTTACTCTCTGCGTGTCTTTCTGCTGCGATGAGACGACTCTCCCAGAGCTGAAGTGAGTTTGGAGCCTTGGGGCCTTTTTAAATGGATGTGATGTGGTTTGAGGCGCTAACTTTTAACATGCAGCGGGGCGCAGTGTGTAATCTAGACTCCGGATCCAGTAATGAGCCGTTTAAACTGGAGATTGTTGACAACCTCACACACACATGACACTCACATGATGTTTGTGCAGGACGGCCTGCCCGTGTGTTTGCGGTCCTTCTCTCTCTCTATTGGCCTCGCTGCTCTTTCATGCATCGATGTTGCGTCGCACACTTTGAACTCATTTCATTTACGGTTGAAAAGGTGAAAGGTCACGCACAGTGGAGGGACAAAGCCCTCGGTGTCGCCCCACGTCGCTGGTTCATTTCGTTGACCAGTGGCCGAGTAGACATTTCCCATGTGCGTTGAATCCTGCGCTGTTTCGGGACTCTGTGTGCAGGGTGAGCCGGCTGCTTGAAGGGCTTCCACTTCAAAGAGGTAATAAAAGTCAACAGTGTCAGCAAATTTCACATTACCAAAGAAGCCAAAGCTGCGTTCATTCTTAAAGAGGCTTAAGATTGTCTTCCCGTCTTTCTTCCGAGGGTCTTGTTTGTGTTTAGTGTGCGTGGTGATTGCTGTTCACACCCACTGCTGGTATTCAGTTGATGCAGTCACATGGTTATAGAAAATAGCAGTTTCTCCTGACAATGTTTAAAGGGGAGACCAGGTGAACATGGCTCGTTGCCCCTTTGAATGCAGCCCTGTTGGAGTTGTAATCACAAACATGAGGATGATGAATGATTGAAAGTGGAGATAAAGTCTGCAGCGCTTCAAGCTTCTTGTAGCTGTCCACACGTTTGTAGCTCATACCTGGTAGAGTGTTGGGCCACACGGTGGCGCAGTGGTCGGCGCTGCCGCCTCGCAGCAACAAGGTCGTGGGTTCGATTCCAGGGCCCGGGACCTTTCTGTGTGGAGTTTGCATGCTCTCCCTGTGTCTGCATGGGTTCTCTCCGGGTTCTCCCTGTGTCTGCGTGGGTTCTCTCCGGGTTCTCCCTGTGTCTGCTGGGTTCTCCAGGTTCTCCCTGTGTCTGCGTGGGTTCTCTCCGGGTTCTCCCTGTGTCTGCTGGGTTCTCTCTGGGTTCTCCCTGTGTCTGCTGGGTTCTCTCCAGGTTCTCCCTGTGTCTGCTGGCTTCTCTCCGTGTTCTCCCTGTGTCTGCTGGGTTCTCTCCGGGTTTGTCGTTGTGATGGTCTCATCTGTGCTGCAGATCAGGTCCCCACTGGCCGGGTGGCATTTCCATTGACTCTGTATGCAGCGCAGCGCCTTGTTTGTCTCATTGTCCGAGCGAGGCCATTATTAAAACACGGAGGCCGTGATGTCTTCTCTGATTGTTTACTAAAAGATTACAGCCGCGATGAATAATAAAAAAAAACAGTCGCGACATGCGCGGCTCCTCCCCTTCGCCGTGCATTGTTTGGCAGGCCCGGAGATTGTTGGCAAAAAGATTGCAAAGGGAAACGAAATGTAAGAAAAATGCAACAACTGTCTGTGTGATGTGAGTCTTATCTGCTCTCTGTCTTAGCTGTAAACCAGCAGTGTGAGTAAAGATGATGGGGGGGGAGTGAAACCCATGATAGATGTCAATCTATTTAAGTATAAATCTACCTATATATATATATATATATATATATATATATATATATATACATACATATATATATATATATATATATATATATACATACATATATATATATATATACATACATATATATATATATATATATACATATATATATACATATATACATATATATATATACATATATACATATATATATATATATATACATATATACATATATATATATATATATACATATATACATATGTATATATGTATATATATATATATATATATATATATGTGTATATATATATATATATATATATATAGAGAGAGAGAGAGAGAGAGAGAGAGAATCTTTCAATATTTGAAGTGGCTCGGGGGCACTTCTGGATTTACCTCAGCAGGCTGGAACCGCTGCCAACGCAGACGTATTACCAGCCAGGTTTAAGTAAATCAAGCGTTTCTGTTTCTGCTGTGTTTGCTGGAGGATCAGGTAGCGGAGGAGGAGGAGGAGGAGCCCGGCTTTCCGTCTCCATCCACATTTAAAATGCTGCGGCGGTGCATTTCTGCGTGTGCGCTCAGAGCACGACGGCAGCCTCCCCACGTCTTTCCTCCACCGCTTCCCCCCTTTGAAAAGTAAACCCCCCCCCCCCCACTGCTGAAAAATAATCTCAGTAAAGAAAAAAAAAAAAAAAAGTTGACCTGTTTTGGTTCTGCAAAGGCCTTCGTTGAGAGACACCCTGCCCGCAGCCGCAGTTGCAGCAGGGACTCCTGAGCCAAGTGACAAATCCACATCCCCTCACTTCACATCATGTTTGGACTCGCAGACTAAATTTCACAGCCAAACAATGCCGGGGCCTTTCATAAACATTTACAGTAGCCAGGGCGTGTAAAGAGCTTGTGATTGGTCACACGCTGGGTGCCACCGCATCCAGCACTTGACTGTGCAATTTCTGTCGCCTTTCACTTTCACTCCAGCGTGCGTGCGTGCGTGCGTGCGGCACGTGTGTGTGCGTGTGTGCGTGTGTGCGTGTGCGTGTGTGCGTGTGTGTGTGCGCGTGTGTAACAGAGGTAATACGTTGCAGAGGTAAAGTCCTCTGCTACCCTCAAGTGGTCAAAAGTGGAAAACTGGCACAATCCACCTGAGAGGTACACACGCACCTTTGTGTAATTGTGTGTTTTTTCAGTTGTGCGTGCATGTGTGTCTGTGTGCATGTGTGCATACCTTCACTTTTCTGCTGCTGGGGTCGTATCTGCTCCTTTGCTCAGTGTGTGTGTGTGTGTGTGTGTGTGTGTGTGTGTGTGTGTGTGTGTGTGTGTGTGTGTGTGTGTGTGTGTGTGTGTGTGTGTGGCCAGTGCCTCTTATTTAACCAAGAGATTAGTGGATAGAGAAGGAGCAGCAGAGCAAAACGAACAAATATACAAACACTGCGGAGGTGCTGCGGGGGGGGGGGCGGCGGTATGCATGAGAATGAGAATGTTTTAAATGAGACGGATCCATTTGAATTGAATATGATTATTTTAATAACCGCGATGGTTCTTATTGTCCAACAATGAATGGAGTTTTAATCTTTCATGTTTGCCAGGACTTGTTGCTCTTTGGCTTTTGTCAAACCTGATGTTTGAGCCACGCAGCTCCTGTTGGAGTGGGCTCAGAGTTCTGTTCTGTCTGTGCTGGTTCCCCTGCAGTGTCCAGGGAGCAGCCTGGGCTTCTTATAGTGAGTATTTTATATTACTTTGCTGGCACAGTTGGGAGTATTAAACATGACGCATGTGACATTTGTGCCTTTTATTGTTTTTGTGTGTGTGTGTGTGTGTGTGTGTGTCTTTGTCAGGTGATGGACAGGTTGTCACAATCAGTTCCCAGGGAACACGGATCTATCGCGCTTTTGTGAGCTAGTTCGCTAGCGGTGCTAAAAAAGTTGCCTGCTTCGATTGCTTGTCATGGATGCGTGAAGCGGCCGCACCGTTCCCAGCTTCCAGATCCACCTCTTGCTCTCCGCTCACCACCTTCTCTTGCTTTCCTCAAGCCCTCAGGACGGCACAACATATCAAGGCCGCCCACTTCGCTTCCTGTTAGCACGGTCGCCGGTAAACAAACCTGCCCCTGTGATTTAAAAATTCATCTCTACTGACAATTGTCAATAGCCAAGCCCGACAGCAGGGGGGGGGCCCGCGGGACTTTTTGCACCGACGTCTGCGAGCGAGGCACACTTTGCCCGTGACAAATGGCGCCAACAGTCATCAGCCAATCCATCCGTTTCCTGTCGCCGCTTGTCCTGCAGTCGCAAGGGCTCGTCACGGGGCGGCCTCGTGTCCAGACACAAACAAGATTTTTTTGGGAGGCGTACAGTTTGAGAGAGGAACATTTGGAACTCGGGGCCTGTTTTTTCTCTGCGTGTTGACGGATGGTTCACCAGAAAATACTGGATAAAACACTGGGAAGTGCAAGGAAAAGAAAGAAGAGCTGAGCAGGTTTCCATTTCCATTTAGATTGTTGACTAAGCGTGATGGACAAATCTCCTGCAAACGCATTGTGAATTGGTTTCACACCGCCTCATGAACTTGAGATTGATCTTTTAAGATTTATTCCTGGGACGAGTCGTTTTTTAATCCCCCCAAACAAACCACAGTGAGATTTGTGTCGAGGTTGAATAACAACAGAGAACACAAATTGCATATTTATTGTTTTGTGCTCGGTGGAGGGAGGGGCTCTACCGTGTAAGAAGTTGATGATGAAGGGGGCGGTGGGGGGAGTGACTTAGCTCAGGTCCAGGACCAGCGACGAAGCCGCTGTGTTTGAAGAGCTGGGAAGCGGGACCGTGTTGTTTAATGAACATTAAAGCGGAAAGATAGGGACGTGGAAGGGGAAGTCGGGGAAGGACGGCTGGGGGGGTAAGTTAAGCAAGCAGAGAAAATGAAAGAGCAAAAAAACAAAGTGCTTCTGAAAAGGGATAGAGTAAAGGGATGGAGGGCGAGAGATGGAAAGAGGAGGAACGCTGTGAAAAGAGGGCAGGACGGTGTGGGAAGAGAGGGAGAGAGGATGCAGAGGTGCTGAACCGTTCATGTGGAACTCATCTCCCTCCATTGTTGACACGCTGTGACCTGTATCCACACACACACACACACACACACACACACACACACACAACACACAAAAGTGGAGCCAAAAATTGGAGAAAGCCAATATTGCTGCAGCAATACACAGCCCCCGCTAACTAAGAACAGATTGGCCACAATTAATGTTCTAAACAAACCCAATTTGGTGCCAACAGGATTTTTAATTAAACTGCATTTCTAGATGAAAAAAGTTTTGCCGGCCGGCCGTGGCGTGGCAGGGTTCCACCGCAGAAAGTGCGGTTTGTTACTGCTGCTCATGAAGCGCAATGCCGAGTGCTTAGGAAGCATACTAAACGTCAGGTGAGAGCGCATTGATCCGTTTGTTGCTCCGCTGCTTGCGTGTTCTGGGACGTCTCCGGCTGCTCAGTCAACCGCATCGCATCGCACGTGGTCTGCTGTCAAGAAGGAATCAAACGTGTGCGTTCCCCCTGTAGACTTTACTGACTTTACTCTCGGACTCTGTGTTCTCCTGGCACAGCAGCCGCCTGCAAACGCGGCTGTAATGAAGCAAAATTCATTCGTCCATTTGGTGTCCCCGTGGCCCTTGTCTGGCCCGGCGTGGAACACAATCACCGTCATTATCAGCGGCAACACCTGTGTTTACCCGGCAATTTCCCTGCCAAAATGGCTGCGGTCAAAGACTTTTGTGTTTTATTCATTTATTTATTTGTTTGTTTGTTTGTTTTTATCGCTCTCCCATCATCAGCCAGATGCGTCGCCGCAACCTTCATATTAACGTTTCGCAGCAAACACAAAGGCAGTTTCCCACGATGACGCTCCATTGATGTGCGAATGTGAATGTAAGACAGTCACTGTTCACCTAAAGAACTGGAGGGAGGGATGGATGGAGGGAGGGAGGGAGGGAGGGATGGATGGATGGAGAGATGGATGGATGGATGGATGGAGGGAGGGAGGGATGGGTGGATGGATGATTGGATGATTGGATGGATGGAGGGGTGGAGGGATGATTGGATGGAGGGATGATTGGATGGATGGAGGGAGGGATAATTGGATGATTGAAAGATTGGAAGGAGGGAGGGAGGGATGGATGGAGGATGGATGACTGAAAGATTGGTTGGATGGATGGATGGAGGGAGGGAGGGATGGATGGATGGAGGGATGGATGACTGAAAGATCGGATGGATGGAGGGAGGGATGGAGGGATGGATGACTGAAAGATTGGATGGATGGAGGGAGGGAGGGATGGATGACTGAAAGATTGGATGGAGGGATGGATGGATGGATGGAGGGCTGGATGACTGAAAGATCGGATGGAGGGATGGATGGATGGATGGAGGGATGGATGACTGAAAGATCGGATGGATGGATGGAGGGATGGAGGGATGGATGACTGAAAGATCGGAGGGAGGGAGGGAGGGAGGGAGGGATGGATGGAGGGATGGATGACTGAAAGATTGGATGGATGGAGGGAGGGAGGGAGGGATGGATGACTGAAAGATTGGATGGATGGAGGGAGGGAGGGATGGATGACTGAAAGATCGGATGGATGGATGGACCTTGGTGCAGCTTGGCATTGAAAAGGAAAGATCCCGTTAGAAAAGGGCACCGACAATCTACACCTTGATTGGAGGCTGGAGGAAGTGTCTCTGTCCATTCATCATTCATGTTGCGAAAGATAAAAGTCTGCTTCACCCACGAGTGCTCAAATGTAGTCGGGTTGATCTTTCAGCGCTGGTGTGTTGCACTTCCTTCCAGAGAGAGCGTGAGTAAGCACGCACTTGTAGGAATCTGCATTTTGTGACCTGACAGAGGGCACTGTTGCTGCTCCCAGGTTGTTGGCAACAGCCAGTGGCAAGTAAGCACAAGCGAGGCTGTAAACAGAGGGCTAACTGAGCTGGTATCCCAGAGTCCCTGACGGAGTTCTGTTGTCATCACTGGTGCTCCCTGGGTTGAAAATCTGAAGGTCTAAAAAAATAAAAACCCTCTTTCTAACATTTTGAGTCAGACTTGCCACAGCGTCACAACGGTGTCGGCTGTGCCGTCGGGGGAATTAAGAACAACTTCTTCACTTCCTTTAATCCCCCAAGTGAAATGTGGAGATGCAGGCTTTGGTTTTCACTGCTAAGTGCAGCTTGTGTACAAGCGCCTCCTCTTGGTGTCTCACACGAGTGGACACCTGGCTGAACTTCACACAGAAAAGAAGCTTAAAGCCTTCTGCGTGTGACGGCCCACACACACACACACACACACACACACACACACACACACACACACACACACACACACACACACACTCACTCTATATTGTGCTTGTGTGTGCGTGTCTCAACTCACCATCATGGCTTTGCATCAACTTGGTTGCACGAGTGTAGCGGTGTTGTGACGACCTTTGTCGTGGTGCTCTTTCGTGAATACGTTTGTCGTATTTTTGTGTTTGCATGCTCACTGCACCACTGCACCGCACCACTGCACCTTTGACAACACACAAGTTTCCATCTGCACAAAAAAAGTGCTCTTCGAAGTGACACACAAACATGATGCTAGGATTGCTCTATTGATTTGTAGTGTGTGTGTGTGTGTGTGTGTGTGTGTGTGTGTGTGTGTGTGTGTGTGTGTGTGTGTGTGTGTGTGTACGTACGAGCGGGTCACTGCTCCCACTCAGCACTCAGCACCCAGTCTTGATTTCCCCACTGAAATCTCCAGCTGCACCTTCTCAGCACAAAATGCGAGCGCACTTTATTTTTGCAGCGTTAACGTGAGGAATATTTTTAAAATTCGTTTCACAATCGCTGTTTATTCCTCTTGGACGCCTGCTGAAAACATTCTCTCCCCTTACATCGGTGTTTTACTTTTTCGCTCCTTTTCCTGCTTTTAAATATTTTCGAGATGGAACCTCAAGCACGGAACAAAGTGCCCAGATGCTTTGCTGTGACTTTCAATGAAAAGCAAATTGGATTTTACTTGACTCCAGCCAAAGAAAATGGGGAGCCTCACTTCCAATGTTCCGTTCTTTGAAATCTCCTCAAATAGGGAAAAAAAAAAAAAAAAAATCTTGCTTTTCCCGAATACTTCAGAAAGTTTTTTGTGGAACGTTGTGAATTAACTTCTGACCTCCTGCTAAAACCAATGCATCCGTCGGAGGACTGGCTTAGGCTGTTGATCCACTCAATAGAAATCATTCATTCATTCATTCATCTTCTATAGCCGCTTATTCCTATTCAGGGTCCTGGGGGTCTGCTGGAGCCCCTCCCAGGTGTCTCAGGGTGAAGGCAGGGTGGCACCCTGGACAAGTGGCCACTTCATCACAGGGCCACAGAGAGACACACAACCATTCACACTCACATGCACACCTACGGACAATTTAGAGTCTTTAATTGACCTCACATGCATGTTTTTGGAGTGTGGGAGGAAGCCGGAGAACCCAGCAGAACCCAGCAGACACTGGGAGAACCCACGCAGACACAGGGAGAACCTAGAGAGAACCCACGCAGACACAGGGAGAACCTAGAGAACCCACGCAGACACAGGGAGAACCCGGAGAGAACCCACGCAGACACAGGGAGAACCTAGAGAACCCACGCAGACACAGGGAGAACCCGGAGAGAACCCACGCAGACACAGGGAGAACCTAGAGAACCCACGCAGACACAGGGAGAACCCGGAGAGAACCCACGCAGACACAGGGAGAACCTAGAGAACCCACGCAGACACAGGGAGAACCTGCAAACTCCACACAGAAAGGTCCCAGGTCCAGGCCCCGGAATCGAACCCACGACCTTCTTGCTGTGACGCGGCAGTGCTGCTAACCACTGCGCCACCGTGTGGCCTTCAATAGAAATGAAAAGTCATGTTGAAATAAAGGTGAGACTCAGATGTTCTACCCCAAATCATTGAACGGCTTCTTCTGGGGCAGAACATGAGTTCACAGCCACGATACACAGGAGGAAAATCTGCGCACCGCCGGCTACAATAGTTCACTCACGCAATGCCAAGGCAGCTGCCCCCCTGCAGATGTTGGTAGAGAGATAAAAAAAAGAAGAAGAAAAGAAACAACTACTGAAACAAAGCCCTCTGGTGTTTGCCTGTTTGTTTGTTATGACAGGTATTAAGAAAAAAAAAAGCACCATAGGCAAAGTCGTGCGGCTTTGCACCTGGAACCGACTTAATCCCTGCAGTGTGTTCCCATCTGGTTCCTCACGTCGTGGTTCAGCTTCGCCTCTTCTGCTTTCCTTCCCGACAGATGGATCTGAAATGCAACAGGAGGCCCGTCGAAGGAGAGGGGGGTAGGGAGGAAGGGGAGGGGGAAGGGGGGAGAGTTTCAGGTAATATGACGTGAAAAGCAAAGGAGATGCGAGGAGACTGAGGAGTCTGAGGAGACAAAGGCCAGGAGGGAACCAAGGCCAGGAGGGAACCAAGGCCAGGAGGGCGGGAGAAGGACCTCAGCTTTGTTTACGATGCCCTCCAACCAGGGTTGGGGTGGGGCTTCAGCTGCATGGCACATGACTTAGCACGCGCCGCTACCTGAGGACACGGACAAGCTTCTGTTGCTTTGATTCCAGCTGAAGAGGCTCTTCACGCTGCCCTCACTACACATGCGGCACTGTGAAAGGAAATCCACATTTTGTGCTTGTTTTTTTTTTTTTTCTTCTTCCCCATTGGAGGAAAACACCACGACAGGGAGTCGTCTGAGTGTCCTTCTTCCACACTTGTGGAGGTGATTGTGTGTGACACGAAAATGGATCTGCTGCGCTTACAGTGTGATGACAACGTTACAAAGGCCCATCACTGCATTGTCTGTCATGTCATGTCTTGGCTTGGCTCGGGTGCCAAACACAGCTGAGAAAGACTCCAACAAAACCCGCAACCCTGAGTGCAGGAGAAGCAGTGAGTGAAGGTGGATGGGTGGATGGATAGGTGGATGGATGGGTGGATGCACAGACAGATGGATGTATGTATCTGGGTGGAGGTTGGTTTACCGAGAGGATTCCTGTAAGATCATTCCTGAATCCCAGGCCCGGAGCTGCTGGACACACTCAGTCTCAGGACTTCCCGGGGACTTTTGCCTTATCGGCCGTATCGTTGCCGAGTAGAACCTGCACCAACCAAGCAGAGCCAATGGAAACACGCCTTATATATTAGCAGCAAACTGACCTCATTCAACACCTTCTGTGATGTTGCTTAGGTGACAAAGGAGCAAAAACCGTCCCATCAAAATCCAGCCAAAACTACTGATGCAAGGTCCTGGACATTGGAGCAGCATTGGGTTGAGCTAGGGCTGCACGATTATGGGCAAAATGATCATCACGATTTTTTTAGTCAATATTAAAATCACAATTCTTTTTTTTTTTTTTTTTTTTTTTTTTTTTTTTTAGTCAATATTAAAATCACAATTTTTTTTTGTCAATATTAAAATCACGATTATTAATCACAATTGTTCATCAGCACTTCCTGCCGCTGCTGCTGGATTGGGCACGCTCGCTTGCTATTCCGGCAGCTTAATGAAGTCTTACCCTTGCGTTCGCCCCCTGGTGGTTGGACGACTGAAAGTGCTGGATTTGACATGTACGGTAGCCGTGAATTTAATCGTGGCAGCCAATGTCGTGATTGTGATTAAAATTCGATTAATTGTGCGGCCCTAAGTTGAGCACTGGCTAAGCCTTTAGGAAGTGTGTGTACCGATGTGTATAATGCACAGCGACGCATGTGGCGACGCCTCTGAGTGGAGTGATCTTTAAACAGAGGTCATCATAATTTCTCCAAACCCCCGAATCCAAGCGTCTCGTTCTGACACAGTGCAGGCCCTGGAGACCTTTGCTTTTGCTCCGGAGAGAATGTTTCTCTGGCCCTAACAGAGCAACAGAGTCAGCGGCGTTCCGCTGGCCCACTGAGTTTGAAGCGCAGCTGCCCGTCCAAACCAGTCACAGCTGCACTTCTGGCACCAGACCTGCATCTGCCGACGTCATGTCGTCTGAAAACTAAACTTTCTCCACTCACTACAGGGCTTTCAAGCCTCTCTGAGTCGCTTTCCACACAGCGTGTGCGAACGCACAACTTTTTTTATCCAGTCAGACTGAATTGGTCATCCAGGCTGCAGGATATCTCATTTCAACAATCTCTATCTATACAAGGATAAAGTGGCTGCCAGATCTGTTTGCCCAGACATCCTGTAATAAATTGGCATATGAAACCACTTCTATATGAATTGGGAAGCTACTTTTTTTTTTTTTTTTTTGATGAGTATATTTTTCTGACGATATTGGGACGAAAAAAAAAAAATCGAAAAGTTTTATTGAGTTTCCTGTTTGTCATTGACGCATGTGGACATTTCATCCAATGCAGCCACTGGAGTCTAAAAGCAACAAGAAGCGTCTGACGTTGCCCTTTAAGAGCCCATCAGTGCGGTTCATCGCCAAGCAACTCACAATCAGTGTGTGTGCGTGTGTGTGTGTGTGTGTGTGTGTGTGTGGGAGTGCAAGTGTTGTGGGTTTGCGGGAAGGGGTTGCACGAAATGAAAAAAAAGCAAAAGCAAAAATCGTACCGGGGATGAGAGACTTTGTCAAAGTTCTGCTTCTTCAGTGAATGTGCAGTAAAAAAGCAAACGCATCTGCGCCTTGTTTAGAAATTCAGACGTGTGATTGTGTCTTGACCCTGCAGTGAAGTCGCTCCTGAACAGCAAAGAAAACAGAAGAAGAAATAATGATGTGCATTCAGCTGTAGGTAAAGAGTCGCGCTTTAATCAGCTGCAGGCAGGGCAGCAGAAGCACCGTCGTCATTATCATCATCATCATTATTGGTGTGTACAAAATTACAGAGGATAGAACCAACATTCATCATCATTTGTCGTTGTTATCCTGAGGTTTTCATCCCTCAGCCTCCGTTGTCACCTCGGACAGAACGCCTTCTTAATCAGATAAATAGATTTTATAAATAAACAAGCTTTAAGTCAAAAAAAAAAAAAATGAATACATTTATTCAAAAAGGGGGAAAAAAACAACAACACTATATTGTGATACAGAAAGAAGACTTTGTGGGTCCATGATGTGTGCTTCTGTTTGTTGTCTGGCAGTCGCATTTGTGGCACAAAGATTGATGACTAATCAGCGCGACGCCGGCTAATCAAACACGCACACGCGCTTTGACACACACACACACACACACACACACACACGCACACACGGAATGAAGCAGGCGGTGCGGGCCGTAATTGTCAGTGATTGCGACGGGATAAGTGGCCGTGCCTCCTCTGATTAGAATCGCGGCACAAATAACTGCCGGGTTCCGTTGTTTCCCAAATCACCAAACTAAGAAATGACAGCGGCAGCAGCGTGGGGGGGAGGGGGGATGCGCGTCTCACTGTTGACCTGCCGTCGCCACACATTCCACTCTGGGCAGACGTCTGTGAAGAGACGGTTGCTTTCGGGGGAACTCTGGGAACTCTTAGCGATTGTCCGAACCTTGAGCGACTGCGAGCTGAAACGGGGTCGTTCCGGCTTTAGGTTGCACAACAATTCCTTTTTACTGCCGTCCATCCGTGCAACACAGTAGTCATTATCCCTCAGAGACTAACAGAGCACGGGGAGGGGGCACGGAAATAGACGCGCAGATTCAGAAGCAGAGAGGGAATTTCTCTCCCATTAAGATGCAAAAGTGATCCTTCTCCTTCGGGACGACCAATAAGGGGACGCAAGCGAGGAGGAGGAGGAGGAGGAGGAGGAGGAGAAGGAGAAGGAGGAGCAGACAAATAAATGAGGAGATAGGAATTGACGGGCTGGTGGACTTGATCAAAGCGTGAATATTCACGGCGCTCTCCTCTCCGAGATTAGATTGTAATTACTCTCAACAGCTGCTCGACGAGCTCGCAAAGACTCATTATCACGGTGTAGTACACGTGTACCACTTTGGAAACACGGGGGCCTAAACAAGATGTCCACCAAGAGGAAATAAAGTTGAGGCTTCTCCGCGCGGCGCCACGGCTCCTGCGGGGAAGTTAAAAAGCATATTATCCAGCGTTTAGCCGGAGCCCCCGGAGGAAAGACGGGCCGGTGCTCGGCCCGTCTTTCTTCATCTGCGTCCACGCAGTTTGTTTAGACTTTATTGTCTGTCATGATAGAAGCCCCACCTCAGGTCTTATGAGGGGAGGGTTTTGTTATGAACTCTGTGCTGTGATATGGCCCCAATTCGAAGGCACCTTCTAAAACCTATTCTCCCAAGCTTGTTTACAACGTCTTACACTTTCATTAAAGGCACTAAAAATCCAAGTATTTACTGTCAATTAAATTGATGTCAATTTGTGGAAACAAATGTTCACGTTCTTAGGCTGTTACGTTTTGTTTGTTTCTGTCGTTCCATTCCATTCCAAAACGCAGGCGGTACAACGGGTCCACTTTATCGGATCGTCCTTGAGATGTAAAACTCAGCTTTACTCTCCAGGCTCATTAACGCTAATCGTCCAATCGTATGGCAGCAATTCAGCAGGCCTTGGAGACTGCTGATGGACCGGGATTTTCATTGACAACCATCCTGAGTTGCAGAGGAAGAGGAGACCATGAACATGCACAGAGGTCTGGGAAGAAGAAGCTACCGGTGGTCCAGAACAGAGGCTGCACGAGAGAGATTAGCGTCAACCCTGCTGAAGTCATTGTGACAGTAGGAGACGACACGCTGCAACTGCAGGGATCTGACGGTTGTGATTGGTGTGCTTGAACGTGACGGAATGAAGGTTTTTGTGTAACTTTATCAGACTGTTGGAGGGGTGTGTGTGTGTGGGGTGGGGGGGGGGGGTGTCGCAATGTTTGTGTGTTTATTTTTCCTCCCGTTTTGTTTGTCGTCTGTGACTGGCAGTCGAGCACCGTGAGAGGAGAGCATTTATCAGCGTGTGACTTCCTAATAGCCTACAATGTAAGACGTATGCACACACACACACACACACACACACACAGCCAGGCAGCGCAGAGAAACAGCAAGGAGTATAATTGCCTGTGATTACATTTGGATACTCGTCTACGCTCACACAGATTGGCTGTACAACATGAGGCTTGTCAAGGTCACACTGCTGTATGATCTTCATAGGACTGAAGTTTGTTTGGGCCACACGGTGGCGCAGTGGTCAGCGCTGCCTCACAGCAAGAAGGTTGCTGGTTCGATTCCTGGGGCCTGGGACCTTCCTGTGTGGGGTTTGCATGTTCTCCTTGTGTCTGCTGGGTTCTCTCTAGGTTCTCCCTGTGTCTGCTGGGTTCTCCAGGTTCTCCGTGTGTCTGCTGGGTTCTCTCCAGGTTCTCCAGGTTCTCCCTGTGTCTGCTGGGTTCTCTCCGGGTTCTCCGGCTTCCTCCCACACTCCAGAAACATGCATGTGAGGTCAATTGAAGACTCTAAATTGTCCGTAGGTCTGCATGTGAGTGTGAATGGTTGTGTGTCTCTCTGTGGCCCTGTGATGAACTGGCGACTTGTCCAGGGTGTCACCCTGCCTTCACTCTAAGACAGCTGGGAGAGGCTCCAGCAGACCCCCAGGACCCTGAATAGGAATAAGCGGCTATAGAAGATGAATGAATGAAGTTTGTTTGTTTTGGTTTGGTTTGGTTTGTTTTTCACATTAGACATGTATTGACTAAACGCAGCCAACAGAATTGTACATAGTGAAGAAAAAGAGAAAAAAAAAAACATTAGTGCTGTCTCAGCCTTTGTTCTACAGCCGCCAACTCAGAACAAGTGTGAGGACACGTCTTTCACCGCAGAGGCAGCTGCTTCTCCCAGAGGAGGAGGAGAACAACCGGCGTTTAATCTGTGCAACTGCTGCACTTTAACTTTGTGTGACTTTTGACCAGTTGAATGTTGCTGCGCCGTGTGCCGCTGCGACAGCTTTGACCTTTATGGCTGCTGAGAGTTTTCGGCTACGCTTCAGACCACAGTTTGGTTCAGTGCAGCATTGTGTAGCCCACTTCCTGGTTACCTGGATGTTGCCCACAGAGGTCCTCTTAGAATTAAATGACAGTTTCGCACGCAGCTCTCTAGAAGGCGTCGCCCATCCTCCCTGGTGCACCATTGGATGTCAGACTCTGATTTCTGTGTGTTTGTATTTTCAGTGGGCGGACCTCGGAGACACCTCCTCCTGTTGTATTGGACGGTGATTTTGCAGGCAGGCAAGCAAGTAAACTCTCATATGCACACAAATTAACTTACTGAGCAAATTCCCTTTCTCTTTTTTTGATCATAAAACACATTTGGTTCTGAGAATGCATAATGCAGGCTGACTCCCAGCATATGAGGATTGATAACTGCGCTGAAGCTTTCGTGAAAAGCCCAAAAAGTTTCCAGCGCCTGCCTCCTGATTCAAGCGCACCGGCGGGAACAAGCGAAGACGTCTCACTCTTTCAGCGTACACAGAGGGGTGAAAGGGAGGGGCGGGGCCGAGAGGAAGTGGTGGGGAAATGGAAGTGGGCGGCGGGAAGATGAGGGTTGTGGGTGCGGGGAGAGATGGGCGGAGGGGAGGGAGGGAAGGACAGGGCTAATGTGTCTGCGTGAGTGACAGACGTGTATGAATACTGCATGTGTGATGAGGGAGGAGAGAAGGCGGGGCCTAAATGGCTCGTTAGCCAGGTTCCCCACGCAGCAGCGAGAGGGAGGGGAGCCCGGGGAGGGAGCAGGGGCGAGGGGAGGCAGGAAGAAAGAGCGCCGTCATCCTATTGGCTGACGCAGCGAGGCAAGATTGGGTTATTTCGACCGCCACGGAGAACCTCATGTTGCTTCCTGTGTTTGTTTCAGCGGAAAATCGACAATTTCGCGGCGCCCTCAAAGCACATCACAAAACATTTTGTTCTACAAAAAGGAGCCGACAAAGTGGCCCGGCAGCGAGGTCACGCCAGTTACTGTACAAACAGATGGACGGAGCGTCCTGTTTCAAAGAGGAAGCCGTCGCAGAAGTCACAAACACCTGTGTTCTATCGCTTGGCCAGCAGGGACCGCCAGACTTGGTTGCAAAAAGACTATAATACAATATAATATAATAAATTCATACATCTACTGAATAGTCTCTAATGTGCATTTTGTCTCATTTGGTTTGATGTAGAGTAAAAATGGCCATAAAGTGGGCGTAGCTAAAGTTCAGTAGCCAACCGTCTGTTGCACTCACGCTCCAATAACTGCTCACCTCTAATACCACCCACACATCTAAATGTGGACTCTTCCAGTTACAGAACAGACCAGAAGCTCCAGATGGCCCTGAGCCTGAAGCCAATCTCTGCACTTCCAAACAGGTTTCCACTGCCAGCTTTTCACACCGCCACATCAGGTGAAGAAGAACACGCTCTCCCTCACCTGAATCCGTGGAGAACCTCCTTCCTCAGGTAGAGACCCTCTGCGCTTCTCCTTCCTTTCTGGTGGTTGGCCCCTGAGCGGAGACCAAGTCCACAGTCAAAGTCTGCATTGCGGCCCCCTTCAGGTCGATGTTATAACCGCATCGTCCCGTTCACTTCTCATTTCACCGGGCTCCATTCTGTCCAAGTTGAACTGTGGTGGAACGACGTGCCCACGGGAGCCCGCACTGCAGTCACTGCCTGTCCAAGCTGAACAGCCTGCAGGAAGCAACACAACCCAGCATGCTCGCTGTCGCACGTCAGCGCTGGGCCATGTATGTTTTCCTCCGGCACTTACAGAACTCTCAGCACTCTGAATGCAGCTGTGTCCTGCCCACAGCCTCACCAGAGCATCAGTTGTCTAATCGTGCAACCAGAACCTTCTGCACCACTGAAAGCTGGAGGCAGGAAGTAGCGGTATTTCCTACCAGCCTAAACGTGTGGATGAAGCAGCGTGGAAAGATGGTAGCTGAGCTGAACTGAATCCATCACACACTATGAATTGAATAGGAATGAATGTGAATCTATTTGTTCTTCTTGCTGCTATTGGCTCTCTGAATAATCCAGTGGTTTTGTATGTATTGATTTGCACCTATGTTTCTTGTTTGTTGTATACATTATGTATATGATAGGGTTTTTTTTTTTTACTGCGGGCTTCAGAACTAATTGGCCTCTCGGGGGGGGGGGAGTGAAGATTTTCTTGACGCTGTGATTCTTTTTTTTTTTTCCGAGGGAAACTTTCGACTAGCGAGCATCACCTTGAAGTGTTTGCTATGAGATAACCTTAGCTGGGAGCAAAGACACCTGAACAGTGCCCAGAGCTACTCGTGTATGTGCTGCATGCGCTGCAAAGGACAGCTCAGTTTACTGATGGACTAACGTTTAGCTTTCAATTCGCTTGGAAATGAAGACATTATTGATCGAAGAATGTTTTTCCTGTCCGACAGCATTAACCAGACAGTAAAAATGTCAACACATAACACAAACAAATGTTTGAAACATCAACACCTAAAGTGTGTTTTCCACAAAATAAAATATTCCCTAGTTCCCTGTTTCTTGCTCATTGTTTGCAAATCAAGTCAAAAAAAAAAAATTGCAGAGGCTGTCCCATCATAATTTCCTAATTATTATTCTTTTTTTGCTTTGTGGCATCTTGGGACAGTGTTTGGCACTCACGTGCTTTTGTTTGCGGCCTCTCAAACTTGTTTTTCTGGCGACACGCATTCTCTCGCAGCACTCGACAACTTCCTGGCAGTTCCGTCGCCGTGCATGGGCAGCGTTGGACCACGCTGATCGAAAGCGGCTCCGCGCCCAATTTGGCACCGTGTCACATATCGACAGAGCCGCGGACACTTTGTCAAGCCCAGATCCCTGCCGCAGGACGTTTCCTGGCAGAGACACACACGGACGCAGACAGGAATACCAGGCCGCAGAGGCAGACAGAGAGACGCTCTGCAACAGACCTCACGGTGGGGGGGGGAGGGGGGTCTGGGTGTGAACATGTAAGTGACAGGCGTGTGGACAGAAATAACAGCATGTACCTCAGTTTGATGCGTGTTTATTGTCCCCTCGCTCTTGTGTTTTTTGGGGGGTTTTTTTCAATGTGCAACACGTGAGGAGGAAGATTTGCAATCTGCCCAGCAGCCCCACTGTCGTTGGTTGGCGCCGCTGTGTGACGAAATGCAGGTCCAAATAAAAAGATACACTTGTGTAAATGAGCGATTAAATTGCATGCAAAACAGTTCCTCAATCAAGATCGCAGGATTAAGCAATATGTGTTTCTAACACAGGTTTCTACCTTCCTAGACTTTAGGTCATTCCAGACCCAACTGTAAACTTAGCCCAACGTTAGCATATTGACTTTTAACTGCTTTGTTTCACCCTCCATGTGTTTGGAAGGGGTGACAGTCCCTCCCCTTGGGCTGCCACTGGACAGCTTTTTCTTTTCTTTTAGGAGTTTGACAAATTTCCACGACTCTCTTCTGAAAAATCCACTTCTGACTTTAAAGATGAGAGGCTTCCGTGCTTCCTATCTTATCATTAGTCATAAAGTCTTCCTCACACACGGCTTTAAGATGGCTTTTGCATTTCGGTCAAAGGAAAGCTTATGGATCTCTGATGCTGGGGTGCGGCAGACAAACAGGGTGTGAAAGTCTTGTTTCTCGTTTTGTTTTGGCCTTCTTCACAGAGAAGAAGTACGAGCAATGAATTGGGACAAAAGGTTCAATTGAAGAGAAAGAAAAGGAACCGCTGCAGTGTTGTTAGACAAAGCTGTGGATATATTCCATCAATTTTTCATGGTTGCAGCCATGGCATCTCAACAATCTAGCTGCATTATGGGACCCAGTCAGAGAGCAGCTTTTCAGTCACATGACAGCTGAAGCTGCCCAGCTGGACTTCTCTCGTCCAATCAGAGCCCAGACCGGTAGTTGCTGAGTTTTGCAGACACTCGCAAGTTCAGTTTAAATGGGATTGAAAGCATTTTACCCCAGCGGCAAGTGATAAATAGCGTAATTTGTGTTAAGTTTTGTAAAATTATTAGATTGTGTAGAAATCCCCTCAGATTGTGACTTGGAGTTTTACTTCTTGTACGTGCACAAGGGGGAAAAAGGCCAGTGAACTTGTGGGAGGGAAAACATACAATTCCACCAAACGGATGAAGACGCTTTAAACCAGACTGCCAGGATTTACATACAAACACAAGTACATGACAAACATTGTCACGTTACCAGTCGGCAGAACGCGTCACCACAAGTGTGTGGCGTCCGGTGTGTTTGGCCACCGGTCGAGTGAGAGTTTCATCGCTGAGCTGGAGCTCCCGAGGCGGCTAAGGCGGTCAGTCCGTGTAATGGCATTTCCCAAAAACCGAATCTTGAGATGCATTTAAAGTTCAGAGGAGCTTTTCCCGGGGAAAGAAGAGCGCCTTGGAAGATGGATGATAGATGAGAAGAAAGACAAGCTACTGTGTGAGTGTGCGTGGAGGAGGCCGGGGGGGGGAGGGGCAGAGGAAAGCTTGCAGTGTTGGGAGGAGAAGGAAGGAGAGCTGTCTGTCGGGGAAGAAGTGTGTAAATGCCAGCCTGCCTGTCTCTCGCATGATAATCATCGCTCAATTTGATTGGCTGGCAGATAGAAGAGCACGGCGGCTCCTTGTCGTAATTTGGGCCTCCGGGCTGCGCCCACTGCAGTTATTTCTGGTGTGTGTGTGTGTATCAAACACATCTAATCCGTCCTGCGTCCTTTTTCGCTCCATGTCAAAACCATGATTTTTCAGTGCACGAGCACTTGAGAGAGATTGGAGACCTGGTCTGTTTGCTATTCAAACACATTTGAACCGCAAACGGGACACTGAAGTTAACACATTTATTTCCTTAGCTATGTTACACTGTTGGTTGAGGCCATGCAAGTGCAGTGAATGCGTTGGGAGTTCGTTTGCCCTGGGAAGCGGCTACAGATTGATAGCTAGGGCGCTAACGTGCTGTTCCCCAGCAGAACCTCCTTTGTTCTGGTGCTCACGTGGTGCAGAATGGTGGTGTTGACAGTCGTGCACGCGGCCCTTCTGGAGATAGGAAATGCCATGTTGTTTTTCCTCTTACGCAACGGGAATCAAGGACACATTTGTTTCATGAGAGTGTGCAAACATTTTTTTCTTGTCAATCTTATCTTCATGCATCAAACTGCCCACCCTCTTCCTCTTGACACTGAGGATTCTGTGTCTTTAACCTTTGGCTGTCGCTGTTGTTTTTGTTCCCTTTTCACGATCCATTCATTCTGCATCTTCAAAACAAAAACATCACAGTGAAGTGGCGACTCTGCGCGCTCATGCCGGTCATCTCTGGGATCAAAACTTCATTTTTTTCTTGTTATCAAGTGAGATTATTTCCATTGCCAGCATACTGCCAGTTGCAGGCACCCAGCAGTGTGTAACCTCACTGATCTGTTTTATTTATTGTTTTTATAATCATTTACACTTTACCTTGTGTTGTGTTGCGCCGTTGACTTTTTTGTTTTGTTTTATTCTACACCTTCTATCTTGTACATTTCGTTTAGCGGTTTCGTGTTCACACACCTGTGGATGTGTGTGTCTTGTAGTGCTGTTTAAGTGCAGTGGCTTGCAAAAGTATTCATACCCTTTGAATGTTTCCACATTTTGTCACGCTACGACCACAAACATGAATATAGTTTATTGGATTTTTTTGTGAAAGACCAACACAATGTGACATACACTTGTGAAGTGGAAAGAAAATTATACATGATTTGTTTTTGTTTTTTTGTTTTTTAACAAATAAAAAACTGAAAAGTGTGGTGTGCAAAAGTATTCAGCCCCCTTTTCTCTGAGTGCATCCAATTGCCTTCAGAAGTTGCCTGATGAATGCTGAATGATCGAACGTTTACCTAATCACAAAATAGAGTCTACCTGTGAGGAAATTAATCTCAGGACAAATACAGCTGTTCTGTGATGGCCTCAGTGGTTTGTTAAGAGAATATTGGGGGAGCAAACAGCATCATGAAGTCCAAGGAACACACCAGACAGGTCAGGGATGAAGTTGTGGAGGAATTTAAAGCAGGATTAGACTATAAAAAGATTGCTCAAGCTTTGAACACCTCACGGAGCACTGTTCAGTCCATCATCCGGAAATGGATGCCATGGAGTATGGCACAACTGAAAACCTACCAAGACACGGTCGTCCACCTAAACTTACAGGCCGAACAAGGAGAGCACTGATCGGAGATGCAGCCAAGAGGCCCACGGTGACTCTGGATGAACTGCAGAGATCCACAGCTCAAGCCGGGGAATCTGTCCACAGGGCAACTATTAGTCGTGCACTGCACAAATCTGGCCTTCATGGAAGAGTGGCAAGAAGAAAGCCATTGTTAAAAGAAACCCATAAGAAGTCCCGTTTACAGTTTGCCAGAAGTCATGTGAGGGACACGGCAAACATGTGGAAGAAGGTGCTCTGGTCAGATGACACCAAAATTGAACTTTTTGACCTAAATGCAAAATGCTACGTGTGGCGGGAAACTAGCACTGCACATCACTCTGAACACACCATCCCCACTGTCAAACATGGTGGTGACAACATCATGCTCTGGGGGTGCTTCTTCTCAGCAGGGACAGGGAAGATGGTCAGAGTTGATGGTTAAGATGGATGGAGCCAGATACAGGGCAATCTTGGAAGAAAACCTGTTGGAGTCTGCAAAAGACTCGAGACTGGGGCGGAGATTCACCTTCCAGCAGGACAGCAACCCTAAACATAAAGCCAGGGCTACAATGGAATGGTTTAAAACAAAACATATTCATGTGGTAGAATGGCCCAGTCAAAGTCCAGACCCTAAATTAAATCGAGAATCTGTGGCAAGATCTGAAAGCTGCCTTTCACAAACGCTCTCCATCCAATCTGACTGAGCTTGAGGTGTTTTTCAAAAAGAATGGGCAAAGATTTCAGTCTCTAGATGCATAAAGCTGCTAGAGACGTACCCCGAAAGACTTGCAGCTGTAATTGCTGCAAAAGGTGGTTCCACAAAGTGTTAACTCAGGGGGCTGAATACTTTTGCACACCACACTTTTCAGTTTTTTATTTGTAGAAAAAAAATAAAATCATGTATAATTTTCTATGCTGCCAGTTTGTGTTGGTCTTTCACATAAAATTTCAATAAAATATATTCATGTTTGTGGTCGTAACGTGACAAAATGTGGAAAAATTCAAAGGGTATGAATACTTTTGCAAGCCACTGTATGTATCAGACCGCATTTGATACAGAGATAAGATACATTTCTGCCTGTGCCTGTATTGTAAAAGGAAATGTAACAGTAAGCAATACTAATCATAGCAAATAATAAGATGAACGAACCGATAAACAGTTTTTAGTTATGTAGCATTTGAGGTTCCAGCTGAAGTGTGTGTGTGTGTGTGTGTGTGAGTGTGCGTGCGTGTGTGTGTGTGCGTGTGTTCGTGTGTGTGTCTGTGTGTGTGTGTGAGAGAGAGACAAGAGACGCAGGTGGTGAGTTTCAGGCACAGAAGCCCATTGGAGACTCTGTTTTCAATCACAAGGGGATGCAACGAAAACACATTTAGCCTCAGTCTTTCTATTCTTCCACCTCGCCACAGCCTTTTTTTGGGACGCCTGCTTCCCCTCCACTTCCTCTTTCATCATCATCATCTTTCTTTTCTTTTGGTTTTTTTTTTAACCTGCCTTTTCTCCCTTTGCCATGCAACTTGCGTACTAGTAGCACACCCTAGTGGTAAGTATTCCTGAGACGGTGCCGCTGGGATCTCTGATGCATCCTGGTTAGGGTTAGGGTTCGGGTTAGGGTTAGGGTTAGGGATGTGATTGAGCAGGGAAGCTTCCGACGGTCTCTCACTGCGTCCCGTTTTCAGTGCCACACCTCGGATTTGAAGTTCCACAAACTCCCTTCTTCTTTTTTTAAAGAGTCGCTGTGAAGAGAGGCCTGTGATGGAGGGAGAGTCGGTGCCAGCGTGAAATGGCCTCTCTTAGGTGAACAGGAATCCTGAGGAAGCGCAGCCATGATGAATCTTATTGAAGGATGGAGTGAAGAGCTGCATGTCCCGAAGAAAGAGTGCAGTTCCTCCTCTCACACATCCTGGAAACCCCGTCCCAGTTTTTAGATTCCTCTCGCCGTTTGCCTCTCGCGTCTCTCAGAGCCCTCCGGCCTCCCCCCCGCACTCCCCCCCCGCGCCCCCCGCACCGCCACCGCCACCGTCACCTCCTCCCTCTGCTGTAGGCAATCCGGCTGTGATTCTGTTTCCAAATCACTACAGGAAAAAAAAAAGTGTTGGAGCAGAACACAATCTGCTGCTAAGGTGTGTGTGTGTGTGTGTGTGTGTGTGTGCGTGCGTGTGTGTGTGTGTGTGTGTGTGTGTGTGTGCGTGTATGGCCGTTAAGGCCATTGTCACCTGAATGCCTCAGGACTCTCCTATAATGCTATTATTTGTCAAATGGCGCGTGTGCGTGCATCAGGTGCGTCGCCAGCGGGTCCCACCAACAGGGACGCCTGTTTGCCTCGCAGCACCTTTTGATGCACAGCCTGGATGCCGCGAGAACTACTTGTCTCCGCCCCCTTTTCACTCCACGTGTCTTGTCCCGGGTCGTCTGTGCGACAAGCCGAAGTGCTTTCGACCCAAATGGTGTCGTGAACATTCAGAGGCGCGCTGCATGTCTTTATGTTTGTTTGTTTTGTTTTGTTTTGTTTTGTTTTGTTTTGTTTTTTATGATGACACAGGATTATTCTGTCCTATCAACTGTACTACAAAAAAGACTTTTGGTGCGTGAATGCGGTGAGCGGGAGAAGGGTAGTCAGAATCAGCCGTGACCGTCCCCCTGAAGGCCTGCTGTTTACAGAAGGCTGCGGCTCTGCTGCGGCTCTGCTGCGGCTGGTTCCTCTCTGCAGGCCTCTTCAGGGATGAGATGATTGAGACCAGCAGCTCCGCACACGGAGCGTTGTGCTGGCTGCTCAACAGTGAGGTAATGGCAGTGCCTGGAAAAGTATTTTTAAAGGATGTGTCATCCCTCCTCTGCCGAGGAACCTCAAACCACTCCACCCGTTTTGCTACCCTGTTCCCTTTTCCAGGGCCTGAAGAAACCAACCGCTGCTCTGGCATTTCACAATGTTTATCTTCATGACAAATAAAGTGATCATTGAGTCCTGGTAGAAGTGCTGTCACTGCATTGTGCTGTGTTTGAGGGAGCCGTGCCCTCTAAATCCACATTCAACCGATTCTAATGGTGATTGATGTCAAACAACCTGAAGGGAGATTTTGTGGCCTTTCTTTTTTTCCGTATTTGTCCTGGACTGTTTTTGATATGTTTGTAGTTTGTAGTTTGTTTTAAATCACCGCAACACAAAGTGGATGTCAAAATCATGACCTGTGAGAACAAATCCTTCTTACCAGGTATAATTCATTGAAATCAATGTGTGGAATGAAATTTTCGCTTATTTCAGTGTTTCAAAGTAAGAGTGCCACATGAAATTGGGTAGACGATAAGAAAAATACAAATAAAGAATAAATAACAGGATCAAATAATCTTCTATTGATTAGTATTGTTATTATTATTATCATTATCATTATCATTATCATTATTATTATTATTATCATTATTATTACCCTGTCCTCAACCCCAACCACATTGCTGTGGGATTGTCTATGTCCCCAGGTTTCTTTTCTGCCAGGAGGCACTAGGGGGGGGGGGATAAAAAAAATTGTGACATTGTCTGTTGGTTTTTGAAAAGAGTCCCAGGCGAAACACTGGGGGCCATGGTGTGGAAAGGTTTGGGAACCCCTGGCTTATTCTACCCATATAATAAAATTCCTAGTTATATACATCATAAAGTCTGAGGATATGTAATAAAACATTTGACATTAAAAACATTTGTAACATCTAAAACCTTAAGGTATCTAACAAAAAGATTTAAAAAGGTTTTTTATTTTTTATTTTTTTCTATTTCCTGGGCGTTGTTGCAGTGATTGACAAACTGACTGGGGCCGGGAAGATGTTGCCTTCATCAGGCTTCCCAGAATGTTTGATTCCTCCCACTTCAATTCAAGCAAGATGCAGTTTGCAACTAATATGATGAGACAAAGTAACTTTTGTTTGATTAATCCGTAACACAATCCTGAACTTTTTTTTTTAGTTGCACTGTGAGAGCAGAATTGTTCTAGTTACATCCATGCCGCATTTGACAAATTTCAGGCTATATTAATTAATTTATTTTGTTTTTGTCAATATAGCTTAATGCAAGCAGAACCTGCAAGACAACGGGTTAATGTTGTAATGTTTTCTCTTTGTCTCTACTAGTGTTGTCAAAAATATCGATATATCAATTAAATATCAATATTGAAAACTTAAAAACTGTTCAATATGACTTTTCAATAGTATCAATATACGCCGCCAACACACACACACATACAGTCAGAGACTTCGGCGAGACTTCAGCACGATCTACACCAACAAAAAAAAAATCGTATCGAAAATCAATACTTTTCAAAATATCGTATCGATGTCTGAAGTCGATTCTTTTTTCTTTTTTTTTACCGAGGCACCTGAAGGCAGCACTACTTGCGTGGTTGGAGAGGCTGGTTTGTTGACGATTACCGAGGCACCTGAAGGCAGCACTCGCGTGGTTGGAGAGGCTGGTTTGTTGACTACTAGTCCGACGCCTTGAGCTCAGCTGCCACTGGCTGCTGCCTCAAAGCGAGGCTAGCAGTGGGCCGAAGCACCGCGTTGACAACTTGTCAGTCATGTCGCTTGTCCTGCTCCTCTGTCGCCGCAACCGCCGCTCCGAGGAGTCCGTCATCCGCAGTTAAAAAACATTTCGGCGACGGGGAAAGTTTCGCACTCGAGCAATGGAGTAGCGGTTCCAAGTTCCGATCCCCGAGGAGGCGACGACGACGACGGCGGCGGAAAGTTGCTGCGGCGGCGGCGGCGGCGGCGGAGAGGGGATGGGTGACGCCGGGCTGACCCGTTGATGGCTCGTTGAAGCGGGTGAAGCTAGCAGACAGCGGCCTGGGAACCCCCACACACCACCACCACCACACACACAGTATTTTCAGATGGAATTTGGCCGTAAAATGCACAGAAGACTTTGTCGGCCATTTGGATTTTGCAACGTCCCCCTAAAACTAAAGCACGAGTGACGGCGGGGCAGTTTCTGTCACAACTGCCGCTCGTCCTGGCTTGGTCGCCGGCCTAGGAGGCAGGCTAGCAGGCTGGCTAGCAGGCTAGCTGCGCTCCCACCGAAGGAAGTAAGTGCACTGCGCCGAATGTGTCATTGACAGCTTCGCCTCGTTTGGGGTTTCCAAGTGCACGTCGGTGGTATATACAGGTGTTTGTGGTGGTGGTGGGGGGGTGGACCTGAAGCTTAAAGTAGCTCGTTGTTGTTGTTGTTGTTTTCTTTTGTTTAAAACATATACATACATATGTGGTCATTTTGCGTGGCGCTCTGCAGCCACGGATTCCTAAGCCACTTGCCTTAAGTTGATCTTTCGGGGCTTTAGCTAACGCTAGCATGCAACAGATCCTGGCCCCTGAGGTGAGTCAATGTTCTCGCCACGTCCCCTAGATTCGAAGGTGTACGCGCAGTTTAACGTCGTGTTACACAAGCAATTTTTGTGGTCCGTCTCTCCGCCGGACCCCCGTTGTCCGTGTGCACGCTGCCGACCAGGGTGGCTCGTCGTCGGCTTTTCTCCCTCCGCCTCCCGACACCCCGTGTCACACCGTCCTGCATTTAGTTCCAGCCGTCCCCTTATAAAAGAAGATAATGTGGGTTATGTGAACATGCAGCGGTTGTGTAACTGCTAGCCTATGCCTTTTGGGATTCTTGAAGACATTTCGCTGAATGGGCGAGTGTGTGTGCGTCTACCCTCGTCCCCCCCTCCCCTCCCCTCCCCTCCCCGTGAACTCGGGGCCATCGTCTGTCTGCGCTCGCGGTGCTCCGGGGCGTCGCTCGCTTGACTTTAAACACGGCAATATTGGCAACCCTGTCACGGCTCCTGTTGGATAAGCTCCGCACTGATGCGGCGGCGGCGGCATCTTGACCCCATAAATGCCCAGTTTTGTAACCGAGCCTTGGGACTTTTCTTCTTTGCGACGGGAAGCGCGTGTGATCGCAGTGCCATGTCTGTCACTTTGCCAAGTCAAAACTGTCGCGCGTCTGTCAGTTTCACTTCTCTTGTCTTGTGGAGGAGTTTTGGTGTTTTTTCCTTTCCTTTCCTTTCCTTTTTTTTTTTTTTTTTTTTGCACTGCGCCTTTTCCCGTGTGTTCAGTCTCTCTCTCTCTCTCTCTCTCTCGCTCGCTCGCTCTCTCTCTCTTAACTGCAGCAATTTGCACGCGGGCTCCTGGCAGTCTGAGAGATTGTATAAGGAGGCTGTGTCACCATTCAATGACTGCACCTGCACACCAAACACATTTAGAGTCTTTGCGTCAGTCTAAACAAGATCACGCCCGCGCAGCGCTGCTCGGCTCTATTTCCAGTCAGCAGTCTGCGCAAAATCAACAAAAGCAGCCGATTAGGATGTTTGCGCATTCGTAGTAGGCATTGTGCTAATTTTAGACCTGTGTTACGATCGTTAAAGATACCTGTGTGTCTACTGTCACACACACACACACACACACACACACACACACACACACACACACACACAGGTGACGTGAAGAGAAAAGTGCTGGCAGCAATAGAACAGAGGGGACGGTTGTAAGTGTGAGAAAGACCGGGGCAGATGGATGTTAATATAACAGGGCCAAAATAAACAAAGAGAAATAGCCTAGATTTACTTTGCCCCGGCCTACATTTTATAACCCCAACTGATAGTAGCCTCTTTTTTTTTTCACTAAATTAGATTTACAGATTTTATAACCTTCCTCCAGACAATGGTTCCTCTGCGCCGTAGCTTTATGTAAGACACCAATCTGATAACAGTTTATGCAACAGTTTAAATGGTTGGGTTTTTTTTTTTTTTTTTGCCTACCCCTGAAACAGAGGATGACACACGAACTTGGACGAGAAAAAGGAAGAGAATTCAGTGTGCGTGCTGACTTTGTCTTCCCCTTTTCTCTCTCTCTCCCTCCCTCCCTCTCTCCCCCTCCCTCTCTCTCTCTCCCTCACTCCCTCTCTCTCTCCCTGTCTCTCTCTCTCAAACGACTTGAGGTTGCACTGTGTCAGTGGAACTCACAGCCAGCCATGGACACGGTGACGGACGCGTGCCCAGCAGCGGTGCACCGGAACGGCGCCGCCCACCGAGAGTCTCCGGAAGCCAGGCCGCCACCCCCGGCCGCCGCCGCCGCCGCCCTGAGGCTTCACTTCTACCAAAGCAGCCAAGACACGGCCGGCGACGGCTTCCTCAGCTTCCCACCGGGGGACTACGTGGCGGAGGAGTTGTGCATAGACGCGGCCAAGGCGTGCAGTGAGTGGCCCAAACCTTCCCCCCCCCCCCCAACCTCCCCAATTTCGTGTTGGCGTTTTAGCCGCAGCTGGTGAGATAAGGTTATCAAGAGACCACAGCGAAAGCGGTCAGGCAGCGAGCGCCGTCCCCTCGCTGTCTGTGAGGAACTCACAACAACACGGTGGATTTTATCCCGCCGTTTCCCCCCACTAGAAATGAGAAAAAAAATAAATAAACAAAATGAAATGAGCGTCGGAGCGGGGCGGGAGGTTTAGGACAAGACCGACCTGCATGCCGTCGGAAGGGTTTGTGTGTTTGATGATAAACACAACGACGGTGGCATTTCGGGAGGATCTTGGCTGACCTTCCGCTCGCCGGTGTTGGCAGTGGAAACAACGAGCTCGGCGCCATCGGCGCGCACCCAGCCCCCCCGCAAACCCCCCCTTTTTTTTCTTCTTTTTTTTTTTTTTTTGTCTGATGGCCTCCAAACCCTAAAACGTAATCCTGCGGTTTGTTTTTCCTTTCATGCCCTCAGACATATCGCCTCTGTACTGCAATCTCTTCGCTCTGTTCCGTGAGCGGGACGGCCTGTGGTTTGCACCCAGCCACACTTTTCAACTGGATGACTCAGCGTCGGAAGACGTCTTTTTCAAAATAAGGTAGCGTTCATTCAGTGTGTGTGTGTGTGTGTGTGTGTGTGTGTGTGTGTGTGTGTGTGTGTGTGTGTGTGTGTGTGTGTGTGTGTGTGTGTGTGTGTGTGTGTGTGTGTGTGTGTGTGTGTGTGTCACACCTCCTCTCACTTCCTGTGTTGCTGATGTCACCCAGGTTCTACTTCCCTGGCTGGTACAGTGGCGGAGCGTTGCGGGCCTACCGGTACGGTGTTGGCAAGGGGTCCGAGAGCCCCGTCTTGGACGACTTGGTGATGTCCTACCTGTTCTCTCAGGTGAGCGTTGGCAGACAACACGCTTTTAGAAGAGAAGTAAGCCTTTTACGCGACGTCCTGACGCATGTTTGATTGTGGATGACTGTGGAATGGAATGCTGGCCAGTCGGCTGCTGCTGCGACGCGGTCGGCGCTTCAGCTTGAAGTGACGCTGAGAAGAATTCCCGGAATCTTCCGGCGCGTTTGACCACACAATTGAACCGCCGGCCTAAAAACTCTCAGTTTGTCTTACTTTTCCAATGGAATGTACATCATGCCGTTACTCTCATTGTGACACGCACCACAAAATGAAAAAAAGAACCATTAAAACGGCAACGATGAATACATAAGCAACACACTCGCACTGTCCGGCAGGCGTGGGCAAACTGCGGACCGCTGTGATTTTCATCGATGCCCATGGAAATCTGTGCTCTTGGCCCTGGGAAGCCTACAGGAGAGCAGGGACGCGCTGCTGTCGTGGGGCCGCGAGTGTGGCCAGATGTTGTGTTCTGCTCCGTTCAGAACGCTGCACGTACGCGTCGAGTTCCTCAGAGCTCAGCGTGGCGCTTTACATCTTTACATCTCCAGTGGATGTGAAATAAAAGTTCAGGAGCAATGGCAGCTTTCCAATCCGGCTGCTTCTATTGTTTGCTGTGTTTGTTTTATAACAGTAATAATGGATTGGATTTATAGAGCACTTTTCAAGGTACCCTAAGCACTTTGCATTGAACCCATCATTCATCCACACTGGTGCTGGTGGTGGTGGTGGTGGTGAGCTCCACGTGTGGCCACAGCTCTGCCCTGGGCCAAACTGGCGGAAGCGTGGCAGCCAATCAAACGGCCCCTCCACCGACCAGCACCCCCCCCCAACATCCACTCACATTCACACGAGGCAGCGTGCCACTGCCTTGCCCAAGGGCACAACCGCAGACTGGGATGCAGTGGGATTCTAACTGCCAACCTTCCGGTCATTGGACATTCCGCTCTACCGCTGTAACAGTGGAAGTGCCAAGTGCGTTGTTTTCTCCAGAGTTTTGGGGGATCATTGTGTGCGGCGACGCTCCATTGGATTGCAGGATAAAGAGTAAGAAAGTGCAGCAGAAGACAACAACAACAGCATCTGCCTGAGTGAGATAAATCCAACAGCAAGAAGCCGTCCACTATCAATCTGGACATGTTTTGTTGTTTGGCCTCCAGCAGTCACACAAACTGCAGTTGTAACTGAATGAACAGGATGCATGCTGTCCACTGATTGCTGCTGAGCAGTGAACGCAGCGCTGACGCAGGACCTGGACACGGGCCAACATTCAATCAATAGTTTCGTTCACACGGTCGCTTTCTTTTTTTTTTTCTTTTTTTCTTTGTCAATCTTATTGAATTGTTTTGAGAAAAAAAAATGACTCCACATCGACTTTTGAATGGAATTGTCCCGCTGACGTAAACTCTGCACGAAGTGACGCGGCTGATTTGCGGGTCAGCAAGCGACTGCGGCGTGACGTAAGTTGTCGGTCACCTGCCCGCGTGATCCCGAACGCAGCTGTGCAACAGAAGCCCGCCGGTCTTTGAAACGGAGACGAGGAGAGACTCTGAGGGTTTTTTTTTTTTTCTTCCTCTAACATGAAAGAATGCGAAGGCAAACGTCCGCATGCCTTCACGTTTCCTGCGTCCCCAGCGCACCCCTGGGAATAGTTGGGAGCTTTGTTGCAGATTTGACATCGTGGCCGGAGCATTTCATTACGCCGTCACATGACGCACGCTCCTCTCATCTTGATAGCTGAGCTGGGAGCGAGCGGCTCAGGCGGCCAGAGTCGTCGTGGAGCTCAACCAATCAGCCGTGCGCCGCTTGGAATGGAGGGTGATATTGTGAGTGTGAGTGCGAGTGGTTGTGTGTCTCTGTGCGGCCCTGCGACGAAGTGGCCACTTGTCCAGGGTGTCCCCCTGCCTTCACCCTCAGACAGCTGGGAGGGGCTCCAGTGAGCTCGGGAAGAAGCGGGAATGGAGAATGAATGAATGAATGAATGAATGAATGAATGAAATTTGGGTTGCCACTTCATTAGAAGGAAATAAATGTGGGTCCCGAGACTCCACCAGAACCGCGCCTCTGATTGTCTCACCCAAATGAAACAATACAACAAATAAGATTGAAAATGTGAATTCAAGTTGTACATGAATGAACTGCAAGAAAGTGAAGCTCTCACATGCAACCTGACACCTGCTGAGAGGACGACTCCGACCTCAGTGTTCATCGGAGTCAGGCTTCAGAGCAACATCAACCGACGCTGAGCCGATGCACCTGCACTCACTGCTGTTGTTCACGCCTGCGGCTATCAGCAGCAGCTTTAAGGAGTTTCTGGTCTGTGTGCAGTGGAGGAACGACTTTGTCAACAGCTTGGTGAAGATCCCCGACTCCCACGAGAACCAGGAGGAGTGCCTGGGCATGGCCGTCCTGGACATGACCAGGACGGCCAAGGAGAGGCAGCTGTCCCCGCTGGACATCTACCACACCACCAGGTGAGCGAGCCACACCGCACAGCGTCTCCAGTCAACCCTCTTTACTTCCAGCTTCCCACTCACACGGGTCCATTGTTGTGCCCTGCGTGTGTGCGGGCAGGACAGAAAGATTTCACTTTGTCATGTTGCTAAGGTGCATTTGTTCAGGCAGTCTGGGTTTCTTCTCTCGCTCCGTCGTCTCGTGTGGCAGCTGAGTCTGAACTCAGCTCAACTGTTGCGTCAGTCCCTGTACTAAAATGAAAGACTTGAGGTTTTGTTCTTTATCCTTTTGTCACAGCAAAGCGCCATGTGGCACCTTCAAGTGATTGGGACTGAGATACGTCATTCATTTTCCTCCTCCTCCTCCTCTTCCTCCTCCTCTTCCTGTGCGTCCAGCTACAAGTCCTTCCTGCCGAGGGACATGAGGGCTCAGATCCAGGGCTGCAACTTCTTGACGCGCAAGCGCATCCGCTTCCGCTTCAAGCGCTTCATCCAGCAGTTCAGCCAGTGCTGCACCACGTCCCGGGACCTCAAGCTCAAGTACCTCCTCAGCATGGAGTCCCTGGAGAAGTCCTTCTACACCGAGACCTTCCAGGTGCGGGAGGCGTCGCACGGGCCGCTCGTCATCCTGGTGGCGGCCGACAGCGGCGTGTGGTGGTGTCAGGAGAAATTCAAAGACTCGGACGAGGTGAGCAGCTCCCTCGCTCGCCCGGTGGCGCGGTGTCTCTCTCCGTCCAGCCACAACTCTTCTCTGACGCCGCAGTGCTCTCTGTGCGCAGGAGCTGCAGCTGCTGTGCGACTTTCCCGACGTCACCGACATCAGCGTCAAGCAGGCCAGCAAGGAAGGCGCCAGCGAGGGCCGAGTGGTCACCATCAACAAGCAGGACGGCAAGAATCTGGTATTCACGTGTTATCACTTCACGAGCGTCTCTGTTTGGCGTCAGTGCACCAGAACCGACACCAGAACCCATTTCCACGTTGTAGAAAAAAATATCCCGTCTCCTCTTCCGTCCAAACATAACGCAGCGTTGTCACTGGTCAGTCTGCTGATCACGTGACCCTGTACGAGACCTCGTGAGAGCGGGGAAACCTTTTAGCCGTATTGGAGAAGTGTAGGCCAGTATTTAGATTTTGAGCAATTCTAGGGGTCAATGGAAATGCTGCTGCGGTTTTTGAGCCACGGCAAACAATTTTTACATTGAGAAAATCCCACACTGCGATGAAGTGGCCACTTGTCCAGGGTGTCGCCCTGCCTTCCCCCTAAGACAGCTGGGAGAGGCTCCAGCAGACCCCCAGGACCCTGAATAGGAATAAGCGGCTATAGAAGATGAATGAATGAATTAATGAATGAATGAATGAAAATCCCACAGCAGAAGCACCGAGCAAAATATTATAAAATAACACCTAAAAAAGCACTTACACAATGTCATGAGATTCTCCAGCTCTCTTGCAGAATGCATCACAGTGACTCTGCCCCCTTGGTTTTCAGGAGCTGGAGTTTCCCAGCCTCCCTGAAGCCCTCTCCTTCGTGTCCCTCTTGGATGGCTACTACCGGCTGACCACGGACGCTCACCACTACCTTTGTAAAGAGGTGGCCCCTCCGAGGCTGGTGGAGGCCATCGGCTGCCACTGTCACGGCCCCGTGTCGTAAGTTCATTGAAAAAAAGAAACCCAAGTGTGCGCTGTCCTACTGCGCTGCTATATCCTCGGAGCAGCAAGTGGCCATCGCACGTATTGCGACACGGACAGAATTATATCACAGGCCGCCTCTTTGTCCACGAGACCACAAGAGCGACCGTTGCCGAGTTGGCGGCGCGCTTGTGTGGCCAAAGATGTCACAAGGGTGAGCTTTAGCTCGCTGTGTCTCTCAGTGTGTAGCCTGCCCCCGAGCGCAGCAAGTCACATGGTATTCGTTTTCCCTCCGTCGGTGACATCATCACACTGCCTTTTACAACTGAAGCCGCCCAGAGAAACAAAACCTTCTTTCTGCTGCTCCGGATGTTAAGTGTGTTTGCCTCCTGTGGTTGCCGCAGTTTGTTTGTTGTTGTTTTTTCTTGAGATTTATTTCACCACTTGCTTTTCATTTGACTCTTTTTTTTTTTAATCATTATTATTATTATTGCAGGATAGAGTTTGCCCATAACCGCCTCCACAAGTGTGGAAACAAGCGAGGACTGTACATTTTAAGATGCAGCCCCAAAGACTTCAACAAATATTTCTTGACCTTTCCCATTGAGGTAAAGAAAAAAGAAACAAACCTTCACGTCAGGTGGTCTCTTCTTGCTCTGTGCTGACACTAATGTCTCTCCTTGTGTTCCCCAGGTGTACGACGCTGTGGAATACAAGCACTGCCAGATCACCCGGTCCGACGGCAGGACCTTCAACCTCAGCGGCACCAAGAAAAACTTTTGCAGCCTCCAAGCGCTGCTCAGCTTCTACCAGAAGGAAACCGTGCGCTCCGACAGCATCATCTTTCAGTTCAGCAAGTGCTGTCCACCCAAATCCAAAGGTTGAGCCAACAGACACGAGAAACGATTCAAGTTTTGTAGAAATTGACACGCACTGTCCGCCACGGTGGTTTGCAGGCACTCTGTCTTAGCAGCGGCTGAAGGTGTGGAACTTCAACAGCTGACAAAGCAGCTTTTTAACTGGGTGCCAGATCCAATTCTGAGAAATTTGTCCTCTGACAATTTCACTCTGACATGAGAGCACTTTTCACTGCTTTCTGTCGCTGGCGGCCGTCTTGGTAACAGACTTGTCTTCTCCCCCCCTCTCCAGAAAAGTCCTGCCTGCTGGTGTGTCGGAGCAACAAGGGCCCTGAAGTGCCTCTGTCGCCGTCGCTCAACCGACACAACATCAGTCAAATGGTTTTCCACAAGATCAGGAAAGAGGATCTGGAATTTGTACGCTCTTACCTGTCTCATCCTAACTTGTCTCGTCTCACTCTGCCTGTCATTCTGGGGAGGTTTGTAATCAGCGAGAATCATCTCCCTTTTCAGATGGAGAGTTTGGGTCAGGGGACGTTCACCAAAATCTTCAAAGGGGTCCGAAAGGAAATGGGAGATTATGGGCTCGTGCACCAAACGGAAGTGGTCTTGAAAATCCTGGACGTGGCCCACCGGAACTACTCTGAGGTCTGTCGGACTTTTCATCTCGCAGCGGTACTCGTGTTGAGAAAGGATCAAACGTACTTGGTAGCATTGAGTGTGAAACAGCCTCCTGTTGTTTCACCAGCAGATTTTCCTCTGCTGGCGTTTGCTTCTCGTGACCGCGGCAGCTCGATTTTGTGCTCCTCTTGATTTTGTCTTCTCCCTCTGTCCGCTTTCTCTCATCCTTCAGTCGTTCTTTGAGGCTGCCAGCATGATGACACAGTTGTCTCACAAGCACCTGATTCTCAACTACGGCGTGTGTGTCTGCGGAGAGGAGAGTGAGTCACGCCGTCGCACAGAGACACTCTTCACCTCGGATGCTCTCGCACGGCACTCGCCTCGGTCCGACGATAAGCCCGGGCCCTTAACGTCCAATGATGTCAAGAGTCAGCGACACTTATCTACTGTATCTCGTACCCATAATCTCGACCCCCACCGGTAGCCTGGAGCTCAGGGCACCGATTAAACCGTGGGGCGTGGAGGGGGCTATTCTTAGTGGGATTACGGTACCCTGACCATAAACTCCTTGGCCTTTAGCTGCAGCCACTGCAGCCATCTGGTTGCTTTGCTTTGTTTTTCCTCCATTCAACCCTCGATGTCTTCGCATGAACAATCTGTCAGGTTCTCGCTGAAGTCATCAAAACTACGGCTGAACGCACATGGAATTCTGTAGGAAAGTGTCAAATCACTCAAACATGTTTCATATTGAAATTCTTCAAAATAGCAGCGCCGTTCATAACAAGCACACGTCGAGTTATTGAAGGTCTTTGCTGCATAATTACACATGTCTCGCTCGCTACATATGTCTTGCTTATTGGACGTCTTCGGCGTCTATCTGCCTCTTCCAGATTGTAATTTCTGTAACGCTGTCGTCTTCCAGACATAATGGTTCAGGAGTTCGTCAAGTTCGGCTCCCTGGACACTTACCTGAAAAAGAACAAGAGCTCAATAAACATCCTGTGGAAGCTGGAGGTGGCTAAGCAGCTTGCTCAGGCCATGAACTTTCTGGTAGGAAGTGACACGTTGGGCGCCACGTTCGATGGCAGCATATCTCAAGGAATGTGTGAAAGGAGTGACTTCAATCATTCCCCCCCCCCAGTGGTTCTTCAACAGACCCGTCTCCTTTTCTCCACCCGCAGGAGGAAAAGCATCTTATTCACGGCAACGTCTGTGCCAAAAACATCCTTTTGATCCGAGAGGATGACTGGAGGGCCGGGAACCCCCCCTTCATCAAGCTGAGTGACCCGGGGATCAGCATCACCGTCCTCCCCAAAGAGAGTGAGTGCGTGTCGCTTCAGCCTGGCTGCAATACACCTCATCGGCCAGGAGAGGGCGACGATTGACCGTCTGTATGCAGTGAAATGTTACCTCTTCTTTAATTCATGCGGTGCTTTTTTCAGGACGCACGTGATGGTTAAACTCATGAGTCCTATCAAATCTAAAACAAAAATTCCAGATTTTCTTTAGTTTCTAGTTGTGAAGCGCAGAGGGCAATATTCACGCAGCACGTGTTGCTTGAAAATCCAGTGTTTTCTCATCATCACTTTTCTTTCCTCTTTTCTTTCCATGTATTTTTGTGTGGTCAGTCCTCATTGAGAGGATCCCCTGGGTACCCCCTGAATGCATCGGGGACTCTGGCAGCCTGAGCTTGGCTGCAGATAAATGGAGTTTTGGCACCACACTGTGGGAGATCTGCAGCGGTGGAGAAAAACCTTTGGGAACGCTGGACAACTCCAAGGCAAGGCTGTTATTTTTCATTGGACATCCGGGTCGAGTGTCCCCGTCCGTGTACTTGGACCGTTTGTTCCTCGCAAACATCACGACCGTCGTAATTGTTTGGTCCGGCTCCTGTGTTCCTGTGTCCACCGCGGTAGCACACTAACAAACTATTTAGTTTGTCATGCAAATAAATGCTGCTTTGAAAAGTCGACGCGCAGGTTGGCGCCTTCCTGCTTTGTGTCAATAATAGTTTGACATGTGTTGCATTTTCTACCTGAAACACTGTGTACTTTCCACAAATTGTACATGATCACAATGTGTTACCCACAAAAACTGTGTGTGTCCTCTTGTGAACAAACAAAATGAACACAGCACGGACGCTTTGTTCATTTCCTCCACTTTGCTTCCCAGAAAACGCTGTTCTACGCCGACCACCACCAGCTCCCGGCCCCAAAGTGGACAGAACTGGCCAACTTGATCACGAGCTGCATGGACTACGAGCCCTCGTTCAGGCCCACGTTCCGCGCCGTCATCCGCGACCTCCACAGCCTCTTCACGCCAGGTTGGGTTCTGCGCCTTCTGGTGACTAAAACTCTCCTGATTGGCCCCTGAACAGCGGATCTGGGTCACGCCGGCGCTCCTTCTCAAGTGTCCTCGGACGCAAACCGGAGACCAGAGACCGCATTCCTCAAATCGTCTCCAGGATGTTACATGTCAGAGAAAACTGGGTCTGAGTGTTTTAAGGTCAACACCTGCTGCCACTTGGAATGAGCCAGGACGAGGAGCACTCGTAATATTGACTGTGATTATCCACTGGTTTATCAACAGGAGGAGAAGACCGTTCATCTGCATTCAGTTTGACCTTCCCAAGACAGCTGTGCTTCAAGTGTTCTAATGTGCTTTTATTTGAGTGGGTTCAGGTTTGATTTTCCTCCTTGGCTCTTTGATGCTGACCTCCTCTTTCTCCCAACGTTCTGTTTCTTCTCCCTTTAAGATTATGAGTTGATTATGGACAGCGACATCCTACCCAACAGGACACCGGGCTCAGGCTGGGTCACTGGAGGCTTGGACGCTCAGGATCCGGCACAGTTTGAAGAACGACACCTCATCTTCTTGCAGCAGCTCGGCAAGGTGCAAACAGATTTGTCTGTTTTGTATTTTTGGTGTTTTTTCAGGAATTTTTCTATTGTTTATTTATTGTTCTCCTGGCTGAACTTTGAAAACCGCTAAAAGAGACGCAAAGAAATCTTTTCAGAAACGCGGAAATGGCTTTGAAAAAAATACGGCCTTCAAAATAAAATATGCTGTCCAACCACTCGACTTTGGCCAGTTGATGAATTAATTTTGGTGGTTTTCTTCCAATAAATAAACAAGGTTTGGTTAAAGGGCTGAAAAGTCAGTTTTTGATAATGTGACCTTTAAACGTAATCTTTCTAAGCGGCACCGGCCCGCAGGAACACCGTCGAACCACATCGCAAATGTCAGGAGAAAATGTGCAACGTGTTTCAGCGCTGAACATCCTCACACTGCTGAGACGCTGCATTGAAAACAATCAAAAGAGCCGCAACACGCAAAACGCTCGCGACGCTCACTCACGTGGGTTTTTTTTCCTCTTCAAGGGAAACTTTGGCAGCGTGGAGATGTGCCGCTACGACCCGCTGCAGGACAACACCGGCGAGGTGGTGGCGGTGAAGAAGCTCCAGCACAGCACGGCGGAGCACGTCCGAGACTTTGAGAGAGAGACCGAGATCCTCAAGTCTCTGCAGCACGAGAACATCGTCAAGTACAAGGGCGTGTGCTACAGTGCAGGTGCCGCCTCTCGTGGATCTCTCTCCGCCTTGTAAGAGAAATCCCCGCAAACACTTAACACGTCTCTTTCTCCGGCCTCCTGCAGGGAGACGGAACCTCCGCCTCGTCATGGAGTACCTGCCCTTCGGAAGTCTCCGAGATTACCTCACCAAGAACCGCGAGCGGATCGACCACAAGAAGCTCATCCACTACTCTTCGCAGATCTGCAAGGTTGCCCTCGCCGCCTGTCTTCGTCGTGCCTCCTCCTCGCCGTTACCTGCGCTGCAATGTTTCCCCCTCTACCCCCCCACCCAATGTATTTCCTGTGCTCTCAGGGAATGGAGTACCTGTCAAGCAAGCGGTACATCCACAGGGACCTGGCGACGCGCAATATTCTGGTGGAGAGCGAGCAAAGGGTGAAGATCGGAGATTTTGGCCTCACCAAAGTTCTGCCTCAGGACAAAGAGTATTACATGGTGAAGGAGCCTGGAGAGAGTCCCATATTCTGGTCGGTTCACTGTTTTTCAACAGCAATAAGGCGCAACTCCCGCTGGAGGACAGTCGGAGTGGAGTGTGACGGGTTCCTCTTGGTTCCAGGTACGCTCCAGAGTCTCTGACTGAAAGCAAGTTCTCCGTGGGCTCGGACGTGTGGAGCTTCGGAGTGGTGCTGTACGAGCTCTTCACCCACAGTGATAAAAACAGCAGCCCTCCTGCTGTAAGTGCTGGCACACTCACACTTCTTTTTTCACATTACAACAGCCCATGAGCCCAGTAGTATCATTATTAGTAGTAGCAGCAGTAGTAGGAGTAGTAGTGGTGATAGCAGTAGTAGTAGCAGTAGTAGTGGTGATAGCAGTAGTAGTAGTAGTAGTAGTAGTGGTGATAGCAGTAGTAGAAGTAGTGGTGGTGGTGGTGGTGGTATCATTATTATTAGTAGTGGTAGTGGTAGCAGTGGTAGTAGCAGTAGCAGTGGTAGTGGTGGTAGTAGTGGTAGCAGCAGTAGTAGTGGTAGCAGTAGTAGTAGTAGTGGTGGTAGTAGTGGTAGCAGTAGTAGTAGTGGTAGCAGTAGCAGTAGTAGTGGTAGCAGTAGTAGTAGTAGTAGTAGTGGTAGTAGCAGTAGTAGTGGTAGTAGTAGTAGCAGTAGTAGTGGTAGCAGTAGTAGTAGTAGTGGTAGTAGCAGCAGTAGTGGTAGCAGTAGTAGTGGTAGCAGTAGTAGTAGTAGTAGTAGTAGTGGTAGTAGTAGCAGTAGTAGCGGCAGTAGTGGTAGCAGCAGTAGTGGTAGCAGTAGCAGCAGTAGTGGTAGCAGTAGCAGCAGTAGCGGTAGTAGTGGTAGCAGTAGTGGTAGTAGCAGTAGTAGTAGTAGTAGCAGTAGTAGTGGTAGCAGTAGTAGTGGTAGCAGTAGCAGTAGTAGAGGTAGCAGTAGTAGTAGTTGTGGTAGCAGTAGTGGTAGTAGCAGTAGCAGTAGTAGAGGTAGCAGTGGTAGCAGTAGCAGTAGTAGAGGTAGTGGTAGTAGTAGTGGTAGCAGTAGCAGTAGTAGAGGTAGCAGTAGTAGCAGTTGTGGTAGTAGCAGTAGTAGTAGCAGTAGTAGTGGTAGCAGTAGTAGAGGTAGTAGTAGCAGTAGTGGTAGTAGCAGTAGTAGTAGTAGCAGCAGTAGTAGTAGCAGCAGTAGTAGTTGCAGCAGTAGTGCATGCTGCAAATGTCTTGCGCCCCAGCCATGTCCTCAGTTTTTTTTCCGCCGTCATTAAGGCAGACCTAGATAAACTGTATGTGCTGTGGCCCCGCCCCTTTTCCTTTTGCCTTCGTTCTCAATAAGTATCAGCTGGCTAAGGAGCTGCCATTGACTGTGCCCTTCCTGTGGTTTTCTGGTTGGTTTTAATGTTTGTTTCTTCCCATCACGCTCTTCCTCAGGTGTTTATGTCCATGATGGGGAACGACAAACAGGGGCAGCTGATCGTCTATCACCTCATCGAGCTCCTGAAGACCGGCAGCAGACTGCCTCAACCTCTGGGATGTCCTGAAGAGGTCGGAGAACACGTTGCACACGTGTATTTTATTCAAATGGTTTCATTTAAAATGACATTTCTGTGAAGAGAGTCGCTAACATTGTATACTTCTGTGTCAAATGGACCGAGCACGTTTCAAAACAAAAAACAAAAAAAACAACAGGAACTTTCTTTTGCTCACCTCTTCCCTTCACCTCCATCCCTGTCAGATACACGAGATGATGGAGGAATGCTGGGACGTCGACCCCACCTCGCGTCCGTCTTTCAAGGAGCTTGCTTTGAGCATCGACCTGTTCAGGGACAGTAAGGAATTGTAAATGAAAAAAGAGAATCACCCAAAGTGCCCTGCTCCTCTTCAAACGAGGTGGATGGTGAAGGTCAAGACTGAGGTCAAGAGAGCCCAGTTGCGCAGGATTACGACTCTTTTCCTAAAAAGGGGAATGTTTCTGATTTGGAAATTTTCCAAACTGCCGAGGTGCCTTCGAGCAAGGCACTGAACCCCAAAGACTGCAGTGGATTTCATCCACGTGATGTGCGGGTGGGTGATGAAGCGAATGTGTCTTCACGAAGAGCTAGCAGGGCTGGCTCTCGTCATTCCCGTCTAACCTCACCTCAAGAAAAGAATAACTTCATGTTTTTTTTTATGTATGTGTATATACTTCCAGTGTGTTTGTGTAAATATGTCCAGAAAATTTTTATAATTTTATAAAATGGCAAATATAGGAAATTCTATATTTGAAATGGCTACAAAATACCATTGTAAATTAAGTACATGCAGAAGTGATTTTAAAACGTCTCGTCATTGTTTTGTTTTCATTGTGAGAGGTGGTGTGAAAATAAAAGAGCAGTTTAAATTTAAATATATATATATATATATATGTATGTATATTTCTGTTGTGCCATTTCTTCTCTTTTGTCTTACAGCTTTAAAATATTTAAATTGAAATCGAAACGCCTTTGTGACGTCACATTTGGTGGTTGACACTGGAATGCACAAATGTGATTCAGCGTTGCACGATCCAGTTGCAGAATCTCTTTTGGAAACACAGGAAGCACTCTGCAGCCCTACTGGACAGTGTCACTTTGACTGATGTGTTTGAAGAACCTGCCGAGGGTCGTTCTTTAAAAACAGAGCTGCGAGTTCTGTCCCAGCTGCCCGAACAACCTCGGACTTGCGGATAACTGTCCGATGAGCGGTTAACCCTCTGTGATGTCACAGAGGGTTTGAATACCTGTCCCAAGGTAGTGACCAATCCCTAAACCCGTATTAGCCCCGCCCTCTGTCAGGTGTTGGTGGACTCAAACGCACGAAACAACCACTGATGCAGTTTAAGGTGTTTATTGAAGAGTAGAGGTCGGGCAGTCCAGGGTCGAGAACCAGTGCAGGCGGTGGGAGAGGCGGAGGTCCAGACGGGGCAGAGGAGGAACGTAGTCAGAGCCGAGCAGGGTCATTACCGGGGAGTCGGCCCGAGGACAACAAGGAGAGCGGCGCTGGACTACTGGTGCAATGCAAAACAGAATCTGGCCACGGCGGAACACGGGAGACTGTTGTTGTGTATTTTGAACACAACTGTACACACATACATTCCATTACTTTGTCAACAAAAATTAAAAAAAAAAAAAGCTATCTCAAGATTAGAAGAAATAGCTTTGTCATATTGGCTGCTACATCTGATTGTGTTTTCCCAACAGCGCTCACGTTTTTTCGACCCCTTCGTTTTATTTTTAAAACCGGATGTTACGCTGGCTGGGGCGTCGCTTGCAAACGTGACGTTTTCCAGGGCTTTACTTTGTTATTGACACTCGGCCAGCAGCTGCTTGGAAGATGCTGCCGCCGCTGCCGCTGCCGCGTCGGACGTTCACGATGTGTGGACGGGACCGAGCAGTCTCGCCAACACCGGAAGTGTCGCCTGCGTGTTTTGCCGCGTGCCTCCAACTTTTGGAGGAGTGACCGGAGAGAGATCAAAAACACCTCGTCAGCTCGCAGAGAGCCAAGAGGAGCCGCGCGGCAGTGGAGGTGACTGAGGTGAGCAGGCTTTTTCTGCTTTCTGCTCTTTCTGATAGGTGAAATGTTAAAGTAAAAGTTAAGGTAGGGTGTTTTTTTTGTTTTTGTTTTTTAATTTTTTTTTTTTTTTTTTTTTTTTTTTTAACACAATAACCAGTTCAGTCAGGTTCCATGTATTGTTTTTTTTCCTTTTGTTTCTCACAAAAGGAAAAAAAACAACAAAAACAGCCTCTTATGATTTCTTGTCAAAAGGAATAAATATATCTATATATAGATCTCCAGAATAAATGGGGGCTTCATCTTGCGGCTCAAACTGATTTGATGGACCACCCTTTAAAGCCACCTCAGAGGGTGGAGCAAATATTGGCTAAGGAGATGAGGAGGGTTAAACCCTTTGTGACATCACAGGAGCTCATTTTGCAAAAAAAAACTTTTTTTATGCACTCTTGGTGGAGGTGGAGCACGAAATGAGTTAAATGATCATATCTGTCATATCTTTTCACATCTAAGAGTTTGTTGACAAGTAAAGTGAATTGTGCATCAAGCGGAACCTTGAATTGGCCTTGTCTGGACGCGGCCCCTTATCTGTGGCACTGTGTCGCTCATGTGTTGTGTAGAGAATTGTTCTGATGTCCTTGGAAATTGTTTTCTATTAAATTTGGCTCTGTGCTTTGAGACCATGAGAGATGTCTATTACGTGTCTCTATCTGTGCATCAGACCAGCAGGAGCTGCACCAGTCTGACAAAGACCTGGTTCCAAAGCTCCGGTAGTGTGTCTCAATCTGACCCGATGAGCACTCTTTCAGCCGTTCACAGCGGTTATTTGTTTTCGCTGCATCTCGACGCACTGTAAAGAAGCTGAGCTCAACCAAGCAGGGCAAACCTGTCGCTAATTGTGCTGTTGGCATGTGCGTTCTTGTCTTAAAGTGCTTTGGCATATATGACAACAACCTGCTTTCTTACACTCCTCTATCTTTCTCCAGTTTATTTCCCTCTTTTATCTCTCTCCTTAATCCATCCTTCATGTCTTCTAGTTCTAGCCCGGGATCTAGTTCTAGCCTGGGATCTAGATCTAGTCCGGATTTAGTTCTAGCGCGGGACCTAGCTCTAGTCCAGATCTATGTCTTGCCCAGGACCTAGTTGTAGCCCGGGATCCAGTTCTAGTCTTAGTTCCTGTCCCTTTGTCTGGCCTCTCTTTGCTGGAACGCTGCCTCTTTAACCTTGCATCTTAAAATGTCCCACCCCATACCTGCCCTGATTGTTGCGGGAGGAGAACCTGTCGTGCAGAACAGCCTGCGTTCACTGGCTTCATAACATAGAAATACAGCGGGCAGAGGCAGCGATGCAGCGCTGAAACTCTGAAGCTCTGCTGTGAAAGACGGTTGCTGCAACATTAGAAGATCCTGACAGTGTTGGAGGATTATTGCTGAAAGTCCAGTAAGAGCATAGAAATATAACCTCTGCTCTTCCTCTGCACAATGTTGACAGTGTGTCCTCACTGCTGAAGATGAAGCCGCACCGACAGGAAGCTCCTGACGGGGGCTACGGCTGGGTGGTGGTCATGTCGGCCTTCTTGATAATGGGCCTGACCGCCGGCGTCCTCAAGAACTTCGGCCTCTTCTTTCTGGACATCCAGAGCCACTTCGAGGTCCCGCTCAGCACCGTGTCGTGGGTCACCTCCACCACCATCGCTATGTTCCACCTGGGAGGTGTGTGAGAAAAGCTCCTCCTGGCTCAGATTCTTTACTATTATTGATTGATACCACCCCCCCCCCACCACCACCACCCCCAACCCACACACACACACACACACACACACACCATGATCACCACAGACTTACACACGGATGACTCTTTTGTCTTGACAGCACCGGCAGCCAGCATGCTGACCCTGCAGTTCTCCCAGAGAGCAGTCATCATGGCCGGGGGCCTGCTGGCGGCCTCGGGGATGCTGCTGGCGTCCCTGGACCTTGGTCTGCCCTGGCTCTACCTCTCCATGGGCTTCCTGCAAGGTGAGCACACCGACCCCACAAACTCCTCTCTGTCTTTCTCTCTCTCTCTCTTTCTCTCTCCCTCTCTCTCTTTCTCCCTGTCTCTCTCTCTCTCTCTCTCTCCCTCTCTCTCTGTCTTTCTCTCTCTCTCCCTCTCTCCCCCCCTCTCTCTCTTTTTCGCCCCCTCTCTCTCTCTCTCTCTCTCTCTCTCCCTCTCTCTCCCTCTCTCTCTCTTTCTCCCCCCCCTCTCTCTCTCTCTCTCTCCCTCCCTCTCTCTCTCTTTCTCCCCCTCTCTCTCTCTATCTCTCTCTCTCTCTCCATATATCTATATATACATATATATGCTATGTAATATTACGAACAGAACAAAAACGAAGAGAAGAAAACGAGATGGAAAGAGCAGCTGTTCCTCTCTCCCTCCAGGACTGGGCATCTCCTTCTCCTGGATCCCGGCCAACAGCGTGGTGAGCCGCTACTTTGTCCGCTGGCGTCCCATCGCCTTCGCGGTGGCCAGCTCGGGCGAGTGCGTCTTCTCCTTCCTCTTCAGCCCCTTCTTCCAGTGGCTGATCCAGACGTACAGGTGGCGCGGTGCCCTGCTCATCATCGGAGGCCTCCAGCTCAACCTGTGTGTGTGCGGCGCCCTCATGAGGCCCCTGCCGCAGGACACTGAGACGGCAGGGGCGGAGCCCCAGAAGAAGAAGAAGAAGAAGAGGATGAACTTCCAGCTGCTGAGGAAACCCGAGCTGCTCTTCTACATCCTGTTCGCCGTCTCGGCGGCGGCGGCCTTCTTCACCCCGCCGCTCTTCCTGGTGCCCTTCGCCAGCAGCCTGGGCGTCGGCGACTACTGGCCGGCCATGGTGCTGTCGGCGCTGGCCATGGCCGACCTGGCGGGCCGGCTGATCTGCGGATGGGTGGCCAACCTGAGGCTGGCCAGGAACCTGCAGCTGCTGGCCACCGTGGTGGCGCTGCAGGGCGCGGTGCTCTTCCTGCTGCCCGTCAGCCACATCTACTGGGCTGTCGTGGCCTCGGCGGCGCTCTACGGCTTCCTGTTCGGCTGCGTGGTGGCCGTGCACGTCACCTCCATCCTGGACGTGGTGGGCCTGGAGGGCTTCGACTGCGCCCTGGGGCTCTTCATGCTCTTCAGGAGCGTCGGCGGCTTTGTGGGTCCTCCCGCCGCAGGTGAGCGCGCGGAAATGGGTTAGGGTTTGTGAGGAAGAGGAGGAGGTGCGGAGTCAGGGTTAGGGTTAGGGTTAGGGTTTGTGAGGAAGAGGAGGAGGTGCGGAGTCAGGGTTAGGGTTAGGGTTAGGGTTTGTGAGGAAGAGGAGGAGGTGCGGAGTCAGGGTGGTTCATTTAGTCTCAGTCTAGTCTCTAGTCAGGGGTGGGCAAACCGTTTGACAGAGGGGCCGGAGCAGCAGCAGATGGATGGAGTGTTTTGGGTGAGCCACCTCATAGGAGGAAATGATATATCATGGGATGTGTAGGAAACATGTTCTTTAATGTCAACTGGAAATGAGCAAGAGCGTTAAAACAAGATGCTGTATGTGTATTGAGTATTGAGCCATTTATTGGAATGATTCTTAAAACCCTTAAAAAAAAAAAAAAAGAAAAGGTGAAATACAGCTATTTTATTACTGACTTACTATCGATATCGTTTCTTCAAGTTTGGCCGGGGCGGATTAAAACGCTTAATGGGCAGCGTGTGGCCAACTCAGTGAGCAGCCGCGCTGTCCCTCACACCACCATACGGCTTTTTGGTTTTTTTTGTGTTTTACAAGACAGCCCTTTTTCCTCCACCGAGTCGTCTTCTCTTCATCGTAAACACAGACGTCAGCCAAGCGGCAAAGTTATGCGACTCAACCCAGATGCGCTGTAGACGTCAGAACTTGCAGCGGTGTTTTCAGCGACACTCCCTCCGCTGGCATCCTGTACAGGGCCTGGTCTCAGTGAGGTCTTACCACAAGGTTCATGTAAGGAGAAGAGATTGCGTAATGACTCGCAGTGTTGGGAAGATCGCTTCAACTGGCAGGCGAGTGGTGTGGGGGGGTGGGGGAGGGGGGGCTTGCAATTGTGAACTTGACAGGAGAACCAATGAGAAGCAGAGTCACAATAGTATGAAGTGTGAAGGTCTGCAAAGGGAGAAAGAACCAGCGTGGCGCCATGCAAAGCCACAGGAACAGGAACAGAATCATTCAACATGAAACCCAGACCTTTTTGGTCAAAAATTGATCAGATGTTATTAAAGATTGTAATCGTTAACAATTCCAAAAGTAACTGTCATGAAATGACACATTTTCTTCTAGTAATGTAAACGATTAATTACAATTAATTGCAATTACCTTTATTTTGTAATTAAATGATGTAATAATGTTGCAACTTGTTACTTCCCAACACAACAGTATTATGGTACCGTCATGCAACACAACCTCATCTTAAACTACACACTCTAGGGCCAGTGTGTGTGTGTGTGTGTATGGGCAGTGTGTCTTCTTCTCTGACCTTTTGTTTGTTGTTGTTGTTCTCCGTGTCTGTGTGTCTGTCTGTCTGTGTGTGTGTGTGTGTGTGTGTGTGTGTGTGTGTCTGCCTGCCTGTCTGTCTGCCTGCCTGTCTGTGTGTGTGTCTGCCTGCCTGCCTGCCTGTCTGTCTGTCTGTCTGTCTGTCTGTCTGTCTGCCTGCCTGCCTGTCTGTCTGTCTGTCTGTCTGTGTGTGTGTGTGTGTGTGTGTGTGTGTGTGTGTGTGTGTGTGTGTGTGTGCCAGGCTGGCTGGTGGATGCGATGGAGGACTACAGCTACGCCTTCTACCTCTCGGGCTGCTGCCTCGTCGTGTCGGCTGCGTTTGTCGTGCTGGCGGACCACCTCATTCAGAAGAGGGCGGAGCAAACGGGAGGCCGGGAGAGCGACCAGCCGGCGGAGGTCAAGCGAGGCTCTTCAGCATCGACTCCGCTCAGTGAGCCGCCCCAGGAGGACGACTGGAGTTGATGTTGCTGAAAGCGAGTGGGTGGGGCGGAGCCTGCTGCCTCCTCCTCCTCCTCCTCCTCCTCCTCCGCCTCCACTGCAGAGGTTCGGCTTAAGGTGACGACACTGTGACGGGACGTCTTCACTCTCACACGGCCAGGTGTGATGTGCGGTGCTGCACCTCGTCTTCCCTTCTCAGGGAACAGCGGCTCAGTCAATAACCTTTGTATTTGTTTTTCACTTGGATATTTATGTTATTGTGTGTGTATATATATATACATATATATACATGTATATATGTGAGTCATGCGCACATCCCAAATTGTACCGATTAAGGTGAAATAAGTAATAATGAATTAGTCAATGAAACCAAGTATGTTTTAAACAACTCTTGCTGATGTCGTCTATTTTATGACTTTATTCTATTTTCATCAGATTTTTAATATTTTTTTTTTTACAAATTCTAGGTGAGTATATTTTCTCACAATGTGTGTCTGCAGCCCGCCGTTGAACTCTGCACAAGTGACAAAAGTCCAACTGTCGCGTATTCAATTTTGGACACACCCCTCTGCCGCCCATTGTGATGTCACAAAGGGCGGCAGTGCGTTTGTGATCGCTCTCTCAGGTCCCTGCCACCTGCCGCCAGGCGTTACTCTGCCTTTCAAGGTTTCTTTGTTGTTGTTCTTTTTTCTCTTGTATGGAGTCTAACAGATAAACTGGGGGGGGGGGCACATTGATATTGAATTGTTTACATGTCTGCACTTTTTGTGACTGGGACCCTCCGTCTGCAGTCTCTCTAGGACAGGGTCGAGGGTGTTGAGCGTGTGTGCCGGTGTATTTCTACCAACAAGGTGGCACACGTGTGTTGTCAGTGTTGGAAGAACGTCGCGTGTCACGCAGCCACGGCCCTAACCCTAACCTTAACCCTACCCTAACCCTACCCTACCCTAACCCTAACCCTTCATCACCTAATCCTAACCCTAACCCTAACCCTAACCCTACCCTAACCTAACCCTAACCCTAACCTCAGAAAACCTAACCCTACCCTAACCCTAACCCTAACCTCAGAAAACCTAACCCTACCCTAACCCTAACCCTACCCTAATCCTAACCCTAACCCTACCCTAACCCTAACCCTAACCTCAGAAAACCTAACCCTACCCTAACCCTAACCCTAACCCTAACTCTACCCTACCCTAACCCTAACCCTCTGGTCCTCCTGAAGGGCGGTGGAAATAGCAGGTGTGCTGTCGCCTTGAAGCAGTCGACACGCTGCAGTGCCAGTTTGCTGATGTGGGAAAATACAAAGTGTGGCCTCGCTGGAGCGCTGGTGTTTGCTCAGGGAAAACACCAAGGGGAAAATATGAAATGCAAAACAGACATTGACAATAACTCGTAGCAGACGTTCAACACTTTTATGACTTTGTCTTTCATCGAGGTTACTGACCTGGCTTCCATTCCCTCATTTTATAATCTCATGTATTTGTAACAGTCGTGTGTAAAACCGCCTCTAAATAAGCGAGTGACGTTGCCATGTAGTGGTTTGTCCGGCGTGTCGGGTCGCACAACTGATCCTATTAATCTCTTATGTGCCGCTCTACTGAGCTTGGAATCATACTTTTATGGTGGAAAAGTTACCCAGAGCCAATGAAGTGCACCGCTGAGGACTCCTCCGTGTAAAACGTGTACAACTCGTTCCTTGAAGTGCTTCCCTCTGCCAGGAGACGCACCCTGAGTGCCGCCATGGATGCCAGAGTTCCACCTGCACTCTCAAGTCAGCGTGTGCAGAATGCTGAGAACGTTTTGTGTTGACTTCCAGTCCCAAAGGTTTCAGAGATCAACCATTGCAGTGGTCGCTCTCTGCTCTCCGCTCTCCCAAGTCTTCCTTCCCCCGCGTGAACGTGAAACTGATCCCAGGATGTGGGGTATTTGTGGAACCTTTCAGTTATGTAACCCAACTGCTGAATTGTTGAGAGGCCCACACACTGCAAAAGTTGAAAATGTTCAGTCCCCTTGGTCACCACTGGGCGGCACTGTTGCCCAAAAACGACCACAGAAAAGCAGGCGTACAATTTAAAACAAACGTTTATTACATTTGCGTCGACACTGGGGACAGATCAGATTAGAAAAGTGTTAGTTGGAGACCTTCGTCGTCTACTGCCAACAAAGGTGACGGCGCACATCGAGACACTTCCTCACAGAATGAATATTAACAAAACAGAACAAAAAAAGGCCCATGGTAAACTAGCTCATTTGTTAAATGTTTGAAATAAAAAATAAGGGTGGGAGAGTCGAGGCAGCTATTTTACACAAAATAAACTGAGGCACTAGGGGGCGTTTTTATTGGTAAAACTCGGAGGGGGGCGGGCTCACAAATGAAATAGTCCAGTGTTTCAGGTGGCAGGTCGAGCTTGCTGCCTACGGGTGCACTGCGCTTTTTGCCACCTGGAGGAGAAAAAGCTGCACCTTTGGTCCGAGGGGGGGGGGGGGGGGGGGGGCGTAGCGGTGGATAACATTTAATATTTAGAGCCTGTAAGTGTTGGTTTGTCTTATTTTAATCCTCCTCTCAGATTTTTCACCGAGCACACGAGTGCTGAACGCGCGGAGGAGGGTCGCCTACGACGAGGCCCGGTTCTCCTCGTACGGAGACTCATACGCCTCCATGGGCGGGCAGGTGCACACCAGGTGCTGGTCGCCGTAGATGTCGTCGATCCTGGAGATGCTCGGCCAGAATTTGGTCTCGGGTCTGATGTAAGGCTGCGAGAGAGCGAGGCCAGGAAGAGGGATGTTTAGCGTCTCGGTCTTCACAGAGTGGACTAATAGAAAAGATCTCAAGGTATGTTGTTGTTGTTTTGTTTGTTTTTCAAGTTATCGGTGCTGAAAATTAAACATTAAAAGTTACTTTGTCCCCCCGTTCTGTCTGCTGCAGAAGCTGAGTGAATGAGATCATTTGTAAATAAAAGTAACAATTTATGAACTTCTTTTTTTAGAAGTTAGATTTTTTTTTTTTAATTATTATTCGAATTGTGCAGGTATCGTTTCTGGCCACTAGAGGGCGACATAGACTGCGAATGTGTGTGGAGGAAGACTGACCAGCGGGAAAGCGGCGTGTTCCCTGGAGTACGGTCTGTCCCACTTGGAGGAGGACACACAGGCCAGGGAGTGAGGAGCCATCTGCGGGGGGGGTGACACGTGTCTCACTTCCTGTCTCACCCCTCCTTTATTTCATTGCTGATTATTTCACAGAGAACATGCGGCGCCAGTCGCACCTTGAGAGGGTTGACGCGCGAGTCCATCCTGCCCTCCTCGATGTCGGAGATCTCCTGTCTGATCCCCAGCAGGGCGTCGCAGAAGCGGTCCATCTCCGCCTTGTCCTCCGACTCCGTGGGCTCGATCATCAGAGTGCCGGCCACCGGCCAGGACATGGTGGGTGCGTGGAAACCTGGACCAGGTCCAGCCACAAAAACGTACCATCACTCAGACTTTTCTTTTTCTGAAAATTTAAAGGACTATTTCAAAATAAAACAATAATAGAAACGGGTCCTCCTACCGTAGTCTTGCAACCTCTTGGCCACGTCGGCGGCTTCGATGTTTGCCGTCTTCTTGAAGGGCCTCACGTCCAGGATGAACTCGTGGGCGACGAAACCTGCACACACACACACACACACACAGGTGGGGGCGGTACTTTCAGGTTAATGAAAACAGTGTAGAGGAGACACGGCTATAATCAGTGCGACAGTGACCAGGTTCCCCCGCTCTACCTTTCCTGCCCCTGAAGAGGATTTTGTAGTGACCCTCCAGCCTCTTGGCCATGTAGTTGGCATTGAGGATGGCCACCTCGGTGGCATGCACCAGGCCCCTGGCCCCCATCATCTGCACACACACACACACACACACACACACACAGTGCATTCAATGTGCTGCTGGTGTTTATCCAGTTATTTATATTAATTGTGATGTCTGATAATTTCCCACATGACCGTCGCCCCCTGCAGGTTGCACTGACTCTTTTTTTTATCTCCCCCCCCCCCTCTCTCAGTGGAAGCGTCTCCACTTTGCGCACTGACCTTGATGTAGGCCCAGGAGATAGGCAGGATGGCGCTGGAGCCCCAGGGCGCTGCGCTGATGGTTCCCAGCGAGCTGCTGCTGTCCACCGACTGCATGGGGACCACCGGGTGACTGGGCAGGAAGGGAGCCAGGTGGGCCTTCCTGTTGGACCGGGACACAGGTGCTCTCACACAGGTTTTTCACTGCTCGTGATCCTCGTGTTTGGTCCACGTCGTCTGACTCACACTCCGATGGGACCCATGCCGGGCCCGCCTCCGCCGTGGGGGATGCAGAAGGTCTTGTGCAGGTTGAGATGAGACACGTCAGAGCCGTAGTCTGCTGGCCGGCACAGCCCCACCTGGGAGGGAGGAGGGAGGAGGGAGGAGATTCCAATTATGGCTCAACAGATCTGAACAGACAATCAATCAAATATAACAAATGTTTTTTGTGCTTTTATTTTTTTACATGTTGTTCCTTTATGTCCATCATCTGCAGACAGACACTCTGACACAGGCGGGTCAGTTGTACACGCTGCGATAGGAACTATTTCTTTCTGTTTTTTAAATGACAATTTATGATGCTTTTTTTTTATTATTATTGTTTTTAAGATAATATTGATCCAATGCAACAACATCATCAGGGAGTACTCCAGTAGGAATACTACTTTTAGCTATACAATAAAAAAATAATAAAGATTAAACCATATTGTAAAACATTTTTTACAGTACAAGTTTGGATTGATGACTGTGTTCACTGTGGATGCAGCACCACAGTAATATCTGAATTCATGTCTGAGTGAAGGCTCCGCCTCTCCTACTCCTATCAGAACCAACTCAGAAAGGTCAATAGGTCAGAGGGAGGTACGATCCATGCGTGAACTTTCCCTTTAAACGTCACAGGGGGCTGGGACATCAACTCAGCCTGTGATTGGCCGAGGAAGACATTGCGCAATAAACCCGATTTGCATTTTATAGAGTGCAAAGGTTGTTCTTTTTTTTTTTTTTACGACACGATAACGCTTATCTGCGATTGTTCTGCACGCAAAGCTTTTGTTCTATTTAGAGCGTCGTCGGGCCGTCTCACCTGAGCGTTCATGTTGGCGCCGTCCAGGTACACCTGGCCGCCGTGGGCGTGGATGAGATCACACACCTCCCCGACGTGCTCCTCAAACACCCCGAAGGTGGAGGGGTAGGTGAGCATCATGGCTGCCAGGCTGGCCTTGTGTTTGTCCGCCTGGAAGGAAGGAAAGACAGAGAGAGGAGAAGAGAACAAGAAAGCAAAACAGAAAGTAAAGAAAGTAAGTAAGAAAGAAAAGAAAGAAAAAAGTAAAGAAACAAAACAAGAAAGAAAACGAGAGAAAGAAAGAAAAGAAGACAGCAAGAAAACAAGAAAGGAAGTAAAAAAGAAAGAAAAATCAATCAATAAATAAATGTATCAACAGTGAAGCTTTAACTAGAGCTGGCCAGGCTCCAAAAACACTGTGCCCCACAATTCAACATGAGAGAATGGCATTCCAGTTCTTTTCTCGGAAGGTCCTGAGGGCCAATCGAGCGAGATAACCCGACGATAGCGTCCCGCTGGGACCTTTTCCCATCCAAGGCTTCCGCGTGGGAGTCCGCTGCCGTTTTGAGAAGTCGGGATTCCCTCGTCAGGGAGGGCCGAGCGGGAGTGTCCTGCTCTCACCAGGTTCCGCAGGTGGGCCAGGTCGATGTTGCCGTCTTTGTCCACCTCCACCACCTGGACCTTCATGCCGGCCATCTGAGCGCTGGCGGGGTTGGTGCCGTGGGCCGACTTGGGGATGAGACACACCTTGGGTGGGAGAGATGAAAATATAATGAAGACTACCAGTGGGGGAAAAAGTAGAATCAGAGAGAAACACCGTGGACTGATTATTTATTCAACTTGGGGTCATTTGGGGTCTTTTTTTTTTTTTTTTTAGAGCTGCAAAAATATCGGGACAATTTATCTTTTAAAGCAAACGTCGGTTTTGTTCAGAAATGCATTGACGCAAGAAAGAGTCTTTATGTTTTAAGCTTTCAATAAGTATATGGGCCGGAGGTGATGTGTCATTCTAACAGGAAACACAAGTGTACGACTGAGTGGGAATTTGCTGCATGACTTGATCAGACTGCGATCCGGCCGACTCCCTCCTGCTGTCTTTCACGTGCAACCGAGCATGAGTTAATTGTGCGCTCCCTAATAATGTGGCCCTCGTGACATTCAGCAAACAGAAAATTGCAAAGGTCAGAGCCGCCGCGTGTTGGGTAACGCTGACTAACTGGCTGCTGGGCCGGTTACAGCGGTGACTCAAGTCAAGAAGAAAGAATTCCCAAATATGGAATCTTGGGAGGCCGGTTGCCTGAGGCGGGATCACAGTCTGCGTCCGTGTGTTTGCACAAACGGACTGGGAGTTTGGACCTTGACTCGTTCTCAGAGATCACTGCACTTATCTGGGCTGCACTGATGAGGGAGCCGTTAAGAAACACAGGACAGAACACTTTAGTCAGCCGGTGGTTAATCTGCGAGGGGGTTCGGCCTTATCTGGGCCCTCGTCCCGGGACAGCTACTGCTAATCAGCGCGCCGCCGAGAGGAAGGAGAATATGTGTGACACGTTAATGTGTGATGTCGAAGCGACCTGTTGCACTGTGCACAATGAACCTGAGTGGGGCAGGGGTGGGGGTGGGGTGATGGTGGGGGGGTCTCTGCTCTGCGTTACATGTCCCTGCACACACGTGACGCTAACGTGTACGTTGTGACGATAGAGCACTTTTATTAAATGCTAAAGCCGTTGTGGTTTTAGCCTTGAGGTGCGGGGCTACTGGACCGGGTTCGAGCTTTGCTGTTGTTTGAGATCTCCGCCTTCTGATGATCTGGCGTGGCTGCAGGCGCCTCCAGGAGGCTGCCACCTTAGCTTCCATGTTCTTACACTTACAATCCTGCCCCGACCTCTGCCACATCTCGGCGCTAAGCTAAGCTAGCTGGCGGACCCCGACCTCTGCCACATCTCGGCGCTAAGCTAAGCTAGCTGGCGGACCCCGACCTCTGCCACATCTCGGCGCTAAGCTAAGCTAGCTGGCGGACCCCGACCTCTGCCACATCTCGGCGCTAAGCTAAGCTAGCTGGCGGACCCCGACCTCTGCCACATCTCGGTGCTAAGCTAAGCTAGCTGGCGTACCCCGACCTCTGCCACATCTCGGCGCTAAGCTAAGCTAGCTGGCGCGTGTACCCTTGCATTTGTGGCACGAGCTCCTCATGCTGCACTTTAACTGCACTGTAACATTATTCTGTTACTTGATATCTTTTTACTCTGCTTTACTTCTTGTTTCAGTCGTTCTGTCCCTGTGTTTTAATTCCTTTTCTCTTGTTTTTAAACAATGTTTGCTTTTTATTTGCTAATATGTGAAGCACTTTGAGTTGCCTTCTTTGCGGAAATGTGCCGTGCAAATGAAGTTGCCTTGCCTCATCGACACTTTGAAGATGAATATTCCAGGGATTTTACGATTTAATACTTTGTGCAGACAGTTTGGTGTGCTTGTGCCAGCGGCGGGCTAGCATGCGAGCGAGCGTCGGCACTTACGTTCCTGCCGCTCTGTCCCGTCGAGTTCAGGTAGGCTTTTATGGCGGCGAGGCCGGCGTACTCGCCCTGGGCGCCGCTGCAGGACGAGGGCAAACACACACACAGGGCGGGTGGTCACGTACGAAAGCTGCACCTGAACTGTTCCTTACCTCTGCCCGGTTCAAAGATCAGCGAGCACACATTACCAAAAGAGGAGAAACTGGTGAGATGAGGCGACTGCGCCGTATCTCCCCACGCTGCTGTGGCAGAATTACAGCCGACATGAGGCTGATAAGTGGCGATAGACGGCGGCGGGGGGGTGCGTGTGCGTGTGCGTGCAGTGGACTACTGAGAGATACTGCTTGTTCAATGCGACTTGTTGAAAAGTCTCTTTAGTTCTCGTGGAACTGGAGGAGTTCTAACTGGATGAAATCAAACCTCTGATCATATTCAAACTTTATGCTTCACCCTGGACTCCAGCGGTTGCAGCCGTGCACACCAGATTATACATCCCATAAAAAAAAAAGAAAAAATACAACTCTTGGATCCGGGTGAGATCCATTTTAGTTTTCCCATTAACGGAGACGCTTTGCTGGACCTTCCGCGTGTTTAGAAGCGAGGTATCGGTTTCCCCCCCTTGTGACATCACAAAGCGCCGATCTTCAGAGCTGCGCGTGTTGCAGCGACCGCACCCGTCAGGCTCACCTGTTTGGCTGGAAGGAGATTTTGTCGTATCCCGTCACCTCACAGAGATCCCTCTCCAGCTGCCTGAAGAGCTTCTGGTAGCCTTCCGCCTGCTCCAGCGGCACAAAGGGGTGAACGTTGGCAAACTCCTTCCAGGTGATTGGCTGCGAGAGCAGAGGAGATTTTTTTTTTTTTTCCTTCTTCTTAGATTTAGAAGAGTTAGAACAGTTGAAGTCGATACTTCATCCCAGACCGTCGTGCACGACTCACCATGAGCTCTGAGGAGCTGTTCAGCTTCATGGTGCAGGAGCCCTGATTGGAAAAAAACAAGAACCAAGCGCACGGAAGTTTGAGCAAATGTTGATGTTTATTCTGACTGTGTGTGTTCTGGGTTGAGGCGACACTGACCAGCGGGATCATGCTGTGCACCAGGGAGATGTCCTTGTTCTCCAGACGCTTCATGTATCTCACGATGTTGGTCTCAGAGTGATAGCTGAGGACCACCAGACAATGAATAAACCCGCAGAGGAGACAGGTTTGGGATTAACTGAAACGCTCCGGCTTCCGGTAACTGTTAGGTAACATTGTGCAAAAGCGAACACAGAAGGCGGAGCCTGTGGGCAGACGATGGTACACTTTGTCAGCAAAGTGAAGGCCACGGACGACAGGAAAAAAAAAACCTGGCAACAGCCACCGTGCCTTTTCATTCCCAGCCCAGCGAGCGGGTGCCGAGGATTCAGAGGGAACTACACACAGCGACCCGCAACAAGAAGGTCCATCGGGTCTCCGAGCTGACGGCCGACAGTAATGTCAAGGGACTGGAGTCAAGTCAAAGCCAACGGAGCTCAAACTGCATCATGGAAAAGCAGCATCGGGGCAATAAAACCTCTGATTAAGAAAAGATTGGCCTTTTATTAGAGATTAGATATTCAGAGGTTTGATAAGATGTCTTCCAGTTGGTGTCCTTCATCACTGTGATGAAGGAGTGAACTCCTGAGTGACTGCACTACCTTCTCGGTCACTGCGTTTCCCTGCTGCCCCCCCCCCCCCCCCCGCCCCCCACCTCACCCCCAGGAGGCGCTGCTGCTGTGTTGAGTGTTGAGTGGCTCACTCCTTGTGTGACTCCTTTGGGGGTTTTTTTTCCACACCGTCAACGTAACCAAACCACTCACATGTGGAGTGGTGAAGAAGTGAAGACCTGAGAGCTCTTTGGATGAAAGGTGAAACTCTGTCAAAGCGGCCCAGTGGCCTACACAGACAGCTTTCCAATCCCAAGTCACTGCTCTGGAATCTTTGGTTTGCGTTTGTATAAAAATGTCACAATCGGCCGAAAAAAGTCAATTCCAAATTCCAAACAAGGCGGATACGAATTAGTGGGAAGCTGTGCTGTTTGAAGGCTCACCTGTTGAAGATCTGGTGCGTCAGGTACTTGCTCGTCCTCTTGAAAGGACTTCCCATGATGCCCTTCACCCGCTCACCCATCTGCTCAGCGATCAGCTCCTGGAAATACAGCCGGTTGCACCCCTGCCGTGAATCTCCAAAGCCTCGGGGGGGGGTTGTTTTTGTTTGTTTGTTTGATTAAATGAACCGGCGGTCTAACAGAACTGCAAACAGCAGCGGGGTGATGGTGTGATTGTACGTACGGCCGAGGACTCGCAGCCAAAGACCCAGAGCAGGTCGTCCAGGTCCCTCTCCGTCACCGTCTCGTCCAGAGAGACTCCCAGCTGCGGTTCCAGAGGAGAGCATTCAGAGACACGCATTCACACCGCAGTGGATCCTTTCCGGCGCCGCTGTCAACATAGAAACCAAGCCTCTGTGGGCACCCACCACCCCCTCGCTGTACACCCGGATGTTGATCTCCCTCTGGGCGGCTCGCTCCAAGATGTCTTTGGCCGCGACGCTGCAGGTGATCTTGAGCGTGTCGAAGAACACGTCGCTGTGGAGGCGGTGCCCCGCTCTCTTCACGCCTGCGGCCAGAGGACAAAAACAGTTAGAGGGGGCGGGGGGACAACGGACGCCGCTTCAAAATGTTCCCGCAGCTACGTTTGTGACTCTGCGTCTTCATTGTGGTTCCAACGGCCAGAAAGACTTCCCAATTCACAATTTACCAAAACAACAAAAATATTTCCTGTGTTGGTTGGATGAAAAAAAAGCCAAAGGAGAAATGAGGGCCTTCTGTTACCTTCTGCAAGGATCAGAGCTGCACTGTGCGTCCTCTCGGCGATGTGTTTGAGCCCCTGTGGGCCGTGGTACAGTGCAAACATAGCCGCCATGTTGGCCAGCAGAGCCTGCAGGTCAGAGGTCAGACAGGACACATGAGGACGACTCTTCTTTGTTTGTTTGTTTGTTTGTTTGTTTTTTTGTTTGCTAGCTACTGGGGGAGAAGAAGACAATCAATCCTTTGATTCTTACCTGCGCAGTGCAAATGTTGCTGGTCGCCTTGTCTCTGCGAATGTGCTGCTCTCGGGTCTGCAAGGCCAGGCGATACACCTCCTTACCGGCCGCGTCCCTGAAGGGTCAACACGTTCAGCATTCAACACTCAGACTCACGTCCGAGTCGGAACATTCAACCCCCCCCTCTACCCCAGTCTCTTCTCCGATTCCCTCAGGGGGAGGGGCACGGCGCCCACCTGGTGACTCCGACCATCCGACCGGGCATCATGCGCACCAGGTTGTCTCTGACGGCGAAGAAGGCGGCGTGAGGGCCGCCGTAGCAGAGGGGCACCCCGAACCTCTGCGCGCTGCCCAGCGCGATGTCCACGCCAAACTCACCGGGAGGACGCAGCACGCAGAGAGCCAGCAGGTCAGAGGCACAGCAGGCCAGCGCCTACACACACACACACACACACACACACACACACACACACACACACACACACACACAGTGTGTGCAATTCAGCATTATGGGATGTCACGAGGGGCACCCAGGCGTTATTTTACCCTCTGTGACCTCCAGTCAGTCATTTTGTTTTTATCGTCTTCTGAACACGTGGAAGGTTACAAGCAGAGGGCTAAACTTTTTTTTTTTTTTTAATTCAACATTCATCATTTTAAACTAATTCATCGTGTGAGGCTCCTCCGCTGCTCCTTGTGTCCAAAAAAAAAAAGAAAAAAAAGATCTAAAATCAGATCCAATCCAGAATGACTGCTCAGACCAACAAAGCCAAAGCCACACTGAGAGGAAACTAGATTTTTAATAGGAAAAATCTAATTCATTTTAAAAAGTCATTATTCCAGACAGCAGGGGGTGAGGGGGGGGGGGGGGTGGCTGAGCCACTGCCAACCCATTCTTACCCCTGCTTTGTGAGCCCGGTCCACCAGAGCGGTGAAGTCCTCCACCCGGCCATCGGTGTCTGGATACTGGAAGAGCACGCCAGTCACATCCTTCCCACTGAAGTCCATCTCATGTGGCAGCTTCAGCACTGTCTTCACTCCGATGTAGCTGCGAGCCAGACGGGGAAACGTGTTCTTTGTGTGCACGGCCAGACCGTTTGGGACGTCACACGCTGGAAGACTTCACATTCCTTCCTGACTCCATTTATTCTTCTTCTACTACACTGCCAGTCAACAGTCTGAACACACCCTATGAACCCCATGTCTTTCCTTTCATTCTCATGACCGTTGACACGGCACTTTCTCACTGAAGGCATCAAAACTACGCATGAACACACGTGGAATTATGGAGGAAACAATAAAAGTGGAAAAATAACTCAAACACACTTTTATATTGAAATTCTTCCAAATAGACACCTTTCATAAAAAGCATATTTAGAGTTATTAAGAGTGTTTTTCTTTGCTGAATAATGACACATATCATGCTCATATAGTTGATGTCTCGTGAAAGAAATGCATGAGAAGGCGTGTCCAAACGTTTGACTAGCGGTGGATATCTGGGACCAGGCGGGTCGGAAAAAACCTCTCGCTGTTTGAAACCGATCGATCACATTTTGAATTGGACAAAACTGGCAAGCTGCCATATTCAACTAAACCAAACAGCCCCCCCCCCCCCAGCCAAAAAACAAAAACACAAAAAATTAGCCTGGAACCATTGTGGACTTGTAACCTCGGCTCTTGCGGCGGTAATTTGCTTTGACAGCCGCACATCAACTACGTACTTGGCTCTGGTTTGCACCACGGCAATAGTCTGCGGATGGCAGCGCGGGTCGATGTAGAAGGTTCTTCTCTTGTTCTGTCTGCAGGGAGCGGAACGCAAAAGAAAGAGAGAAACGCAGCGCTTAGTTGAACTCATCAGGGAAGAGAGAGAGAGAGAGAGAGAGGAGGGGGAGAGAGTGGGAGGGGGAGGGGGGGCGGTCGCTGTGCATCACCTGTGGCAGAGCTGCATGGCCTCGGCGGCGGCCGTTCCCTCGTCCAGCAGGGAGGCGTTGGCCACCGGCAAGCCTGTGATGTCACAGATCATGGTCTGGTAGTTGAGGAGCGACTCCAGGCGACCCTGGGAGATTTCCGGCTGGTAGGGTGTGTACTGAGTCACCCTGAGAAGGAGACAACAGGAAGGGCATAATCGCACACCAGGTCGCGTGACGAGTGAATTTGGAAGGAAGTCAAATTCTGGGGAAGATCTATAAAAAAAAAAAAAAAAAGTGAATCATGGGGCAGGCAAATGCGTGGCGTTCCCGCTCTCACATGTTTTGAATTTTAAATACTCCTGATCACAAGCCGAGGTAGCAGCCGGGCTGAGGAGGAGGAGGAGGAGGAGTTCGCCCGAGGACAACTCACCAGCCCGAGTTCTCCAGGAGGTTGCGCTGGATGGGAGGCGGCACCGAGCAGTTGTAGTAGCCCATGCCGATGTAGGAGCGCCACACTTTGTTCATGGACGCAATCTTCTGCAGGGACTCCAGGATCTCGTTCTCACCTGGGAAATCATTCATCGTATAATTTCAGCTTAGAAGGGTGATATTTAAAATATATCTATGTCATGTTTTCATATGTCGTAACAGAGACCTAAAAAATAAATCCCATGAGCATGACTGCAGATGAAGAGGAAGTTCTATTACGTTGACATTTTTCACCAGAACCTCCCCGGTTCCCTCCGCTGCAAGTCGCATTCTCAGCAACACGTGATACATTTGCAGTCCGGCAAATTCATGAAATGAGACACGTCGCACGGCTCATAATGAAGAGCACCCCAGCCCTCACGTGAGAGACAGGTCGTCTGGCCCGATTAGATCGGCCCGCGTTGCATGTGACCGCGCAGCGCGGCCACGTCGCGGCGGACCAAAGGGTCCCACGTCGCTGACAAAGTGGTTCAGAAAGGCAACAAATACACACAGAGGCGAGTCTCTGGTCTGCGTGGAAGCAGAAATCCGGAGAAGAATTCGCCCGAGGTGTATTTCCTGTTAGTCAGGCACTTGTGCCAATTCTTGGGCACCGTACCAAAGTTCTAGACCGGCACAAGCAGCCTTGGAGATTCCTCTGGCCCGCCGAGCTGCCTAGCAACTCAAGGAATGGACAATACTGCCTGACCCAGACTGCTGCTGCTTTCCAAAAAAGAAGTTGCTTAGAGGAATTGTAGCCAGTATACAAGTGGATATTTACAGCTTCCCCATTAAAATAAATAAATAAATAAATAAATAAATAAATAAATAAAGGAGGGGGTGACAGGAGGAGGGGGGAGGGGGTTGGACAAGTGTTTCCTTTAAGGTGCTGAGTAGGTCAAATTCACTTTGAGGAGAGAAGGGGTTTAGTCATTAGGGATATCAGCCTGTTGAGGAGAAGCTGTTAGTGTGTATTTTGGGGTTTGGGGAAGGGGAACTGCTTTCCCATGGTCCCGGCGGTCCGCGGGGCAGCAGAAAAGGCCTGATTCAGAAGCATCCAGGGGCTCCATTGTTGGGGAGCGAATCCCTCGCTGGCTTTGCAAACTGAAGCCCTCCATAGCTGAACAAGCAGAAAACCAGTTCGGCCTCCAGTCTGTTCCTTCAGCATGGCTTGCTGCGTGATGGAAGCTGACAGAGTCGGGGGGGGGTCATATGGGAAAGCCAACCTGGGGATTTGCCATTTCTCCACTTAAAGCAGCGTTGATGTGTGAGCTGTGCCCAGTTGTGGAATACACTGACGTCTGCCGCCTACCTATTGACTGACTCCATGTGACTCATTATTATCATTACGACATGTGGGCTTGTTGCTTTCTCACTCATCATGATCATCACTGGAATATTCTTTTGTGTTCATTGTGAAAGCAGCACTTTGAAGCCAACAGTCAGGCCCCTCCATCAATGATTGAAACGTATAGAAATTGATCCCAAACGTGGAATTTGTAATTGCACGTTTGGGGAGGAATGAGAAGTCACCCGACATTCCCGATATGAAGCGTTCTGAGTAATTCTGACACAATGTGCACCGTCACATGGGCTGCTTATTCAATTCCTCTGGCAGCACCACACAATGTGTTTTCTGACTGCCGCTACAAACGTGAGGTTCATTTGAAACCAAAGCCGCTCAGCTCGTGCCCGTGCCACGGCCAGTTCTTCGTATAATCAACAAGCTCCTAAACCTTTTTCATTTTCAAACAACATATGAGGGCAGTGGGTGCCAGAAAATATAACTCAGCCACCACGGCGTGAGCAATTCCCTCTTTTATATCGTTCAGGATTTAAATAAACCAAGATTCTCTTCATCTAATAAAATTAAAAAAATAAAATAAAATAAAAAGAAATCTGTATGGTGTCCCTGAAATGTCTGCATATTGCAAAAGAGCAGATTGGAGAAGAGAAAAAAACACCCTGGCAAATCACAATGCAAAACACACAGAAGTCACCTTATTAGGAACCCCCTCGGCTGTGATGTAATGTGAACGCTGCAACCAGATTGAACTGGACTTGGGAGTCGCAGCACAAGGCTTAACTTTACACTCCAGTTGCCATCCTATGAGCATCGGCTCCCAACAGGAGATTGGTGCCGCTCGCCGAGTTTCGCAAAAACAACTCCAAATATGTTCACAGGAAGACTCGGCGGCGGAGGAAGAAGCGCGCACGCAGCGGCGCAACAATAGAGGTGCAACCTACATTTCAGCCACTCATGAAGGGGGGCAGAGAGGGCTCAGCCATGCAAAGCAGCAGGAGGCGATGAATGGGACGAATACAAAGCCCAGCTCGCAGGGCAGTTTGGTTAGAATTATTAAATATATTGTTTGTGTAGTAAAAAAAAAAAAAGAAAAAAAGAAAACAAAAAGAAGAGGTGTCGTATGAATTGATCGAAGGGCTGGTGTGTTTGTGTGAAAGGCGGCTTTAAAAAAAACAACAAAAAAAAAACCGCGGAGGGTCAACTTACACACTGGGTCATCCATTTTCATGCTGCGCTGCATACGGATGGAGCTCGGCACTGTGTTTTCTATCAACTGGTCCAGCGACTGTGTGAGAGAGATGGGAAACAAACAAGACGAATTTTGCGTCTATTAAATCCACAAAACAACGTGCAAAAGCATTGAAGATACTCCTCCAATCTGAGGGTTGTGTTGTTGTTGGGTTTTTTTTTGTTTGTTTGTTTGTTTGCTTTGGTCAGTTGGACTGATTGCAACAGATCTATTTAGGCGATGGCATGTTTAAAATAAATAAATAAATAAATAAATAAACAGTAGAAGTCTTACCTCGACTCCAAGAGCATCCAGCATCTCTCTTTTCTCCCGCTCACCTGGACCAATGTGCCGCTCTGCAAAATCATCATGCCTGGGCAACAACCTCTCGATCTGCCTGGAGGATGCCACCGCCGCCGACGTCCTCACGCCCCGGCTCAGAGTCGCCGGCACTGCGCCGCGGCTGCGGGTCCTGCACTGAAGTTTCCAAAGCACGCGGCTCTCGGCGCTCAGATGCCTGCACGGTGCGCCGGGAGTCGCCGACCTGGCCAGGAAGATCCCCCACGACTTGGCGCAGCTCTGCATCTTGGTGGATCAACTCGGTGCCGCGCGGGCGGACGGGCGGGCGGGCGGACGGAAGAGTCTGCGGAACAACACAACACCGAACGAACCGAACCGAACCGAACCGGACCGGAGCGGAGCGGACCCTCTGACACGGCGACGGCTCCGTCCGCTGAGGCTGCTGCGATCCCCTGCAGGAGACTCTCTGCCAACTCCGCGGACAAGTGCAGAGTTTTATACAACGGCACGGTTGCACAAGCGCGGGCCAATGGGACGGAGGGATGCCGCGTGACGCAACGGCGGGGTCCGATCAAACAGCTGCTGGACTTCCTCACGTGCTCTCGGGTCTGTGGAGGAGGAAGAGGAGGAGGAAGAGGAGGAGGATAAAATTGAATGAATGGCAGGTTTGTTTGTTTTTTTAAGTTGCGGGGTGTCCGAGTTATAATTGGCAGGGTTCACTTAGAATGGATGGATGGATGGATGGATGGATGAATGGATGGATGAATCACTGATTATCACAAACCATAATTCATCATAAAACCCACACAAATCCTCATAGTTTGGGATTTTCGTTCATATCCCTGGCTATCCCTGTTGTTGTTGTTGTTGTTGTTGTTGTTGACCCCAGTAATATATCGTAAGTAAATATCTCGTCGAATAGCAAAGCATACATAATAATAATCGGCAGTTTGTCCTCCGAGTCCTACAGTTGTCAGTGTTCCTTTTCTTTTCTGCTGACTTCAGCCAGACGACAAATAGAGTGAAGTGTTCATAAAATGCGCAGTTCTGGTGGAGGAGTCGAAGTCCAATTAGCGCCCCCCTCCACACATACACACACACACACACACACACACACACACACACACACACACACACACACACACTTACTTAAGCAGGTAGTGAAAGGTTGCGTCAGAGCACAAATCTATCACTTTCTACACAAGCTGCGTCTTGGAGTGAAACGACATGTTGACACGTCCGCGCTCCTGGTGATAGATTCCCTTGACGTTGGATTGAAAAAAAAAAAAAAAAAAAAAAAAAAAAACTGGGAATGACGTCACAAACGCGTTGTTTATTTTTCTAGTAAAACTATATGGTCTCGGTTGTTTTTTTTTTTTGTTTTGTTTTTTGTGTGTGTGTGTGTGTGTGTGTGTGTGTGTGTGTGTGTGTGTGTGTGTGTGTGTGTGTGTGTGTGTTTTGGTGTCCATATATAGCGACGCAAGACCGCCAAAGCCCGTGCAAGCCCGTGCGCCGATGTACTGTCCACCATAGAGGCGTTTGTCTTTTATTTCTGCGAGATTCTGTGACGGAGTATCCGAATTCAGAGCCTAATGGAACGCAGCACAAAGTCTGCAACAATTTGAGCAAGGACAGAAGAGCAAGCAACGTTTGCTCCAGTCACGTTGCTTTCCTATAGACTTTGAAGCATGGTCAGACCTTTATTCCCTCATCAACAACCAATTCCGTGTTGAATCTGCTAAAAAAAAAAAAAATCGACCAGTGACCTCAGAATTGAAAGCCACAATTGTCAAAATGTCAAAACTTTGATCCAAACGAGCCTTCAGTGTGCATTTTCTCCTGACTGGGACACGTCGTTAAAAGGGTGAATACAACGATGTTTGCCCAAGAGAATTGAAGTTCTAGGTAGGAGGTGATGGCGATTGCACGCGCGTGCCGCATGCAGAACGTACAGATACAGAGTGTGTCGGAGGAAAAAAAACAAACCCCAACAGAATTCACTGAGAAGGCCATCTGCACTGTTTGCCAGCGTCGACTGTTCACAAGGCGCTCTCTCCCGTCAAATACGTCCTTTTTAAACATAATTTCTGTTCATTTCTTTTCAGTGGAATGCAACGTTGAAAATCCCTGTGGGCAAAGACCCCGACCCTGCTGAACTGTGGATTGCCATCCAGATAAAAACACATCCTGTCTACTGTACTAACCTGAGAAAGCCTTTTGGGGTTTCTGTGGCTGCTCAGACACGCGTTGATAGACCACCTGCGTGTATCGTTCCTGATAGTGCTGGAGAAAAGACCCAACCACCACCGCAGCTGTGTGTGGTGACGGTAAATAGAGAGAGGCGAGTAACTACAGGCCACCCGTGGAATGGCAAAACAAACATTTCAACCTTTTTAATGGGGCGATTTTGCACCAGGGACTTGCAGAGGAGCTGACATGGGTCCGACGCGCTGGTTGTTGGAACATCATCGCTTCTTAATGCACCAGTGCTTCTCTCTTCCGTTTGCATTCGTCTTTTATTCCCTGGCCAAGTGCGGATGCTTGTCCTTGACCAACAGGTATGGCGTGCATACAACAAGTTCATTCTGCTGTGTTCATCGACTGTCTGTTCACTTCCTCCCAGAGCAGACGCCATCGTGGAGTTTGAATAGTCATTGTTCGGCTGCAAAACACACAGTGTCGTCTCCATCGCCGCCAGGTACCTGTGCGTGTGCGTTGGAGGTTGCGTCCTGGCAGTTGTCACCATGGGCGGCTACAGCGGGCTCCTGCTCGTCCCCGCTGCTGCCTTTCCTCTGCTGGTGCGCCGCGTGGATCACGGCCACCTCCACGCCTGGGCGTTTGGACTCCAGATGTTGTGGCAAACCTCGTGGCATCTGCTCCTACAGTACAAGGAGTATTGCCTGCAGGAGCCCGTGTGCATCAGGTACTGAACTGTGTGCAGTGCACGGAGGCTACTGTTGACAATCAGCCTGGTGAGAAACACATGTATGCCTCGTGTGCTCGGGTGACATTCACAATCAAATCAGAATGTATTTGATGTAAACTTATTTTGTAAATGAATCAAATTGTTGTTTTTTTTTTTATGATGTTCATCAAATTGTTTGTTGCTGACTGAAGGTGAAAACAATTCATCAGCGTCCTCTTATGAGAGCTACTGAGGGAGGCAAAGCGCTGCTGAGGCAACATTGTTGCTGTCGCAAGCCACAGAAATGCGACCGGACCGACCAAATAAGAGCACTTGCAGCCATTATTTCACTACTGGATTCTTTGTCAAATCATGAAAGACACCAAAATGGCACAAACTCCCACTGCAGCTGAATTCTAAACCAATTACTGATTCATCAAGATGTTGCACCCGGTCTGCTCTCTGCTGATTTTTCAGACTCTTCCTGGCCGTGTCATCGTTGATGCTGCTCACTCAGAGGATCACCTCACTGTCCTTGGACCTCCAGGAGAAACGAGTGATTTCCACGCTCAACTCGTCCAGGCCGGGGGCCCCTGCGGCGCTTCTTCCTCTGATGGCCTACCTGTGCAGCTTCACCACGCTGCTTGGCGGCCCTCTGTGCTCCTACACCTACTTTGTGTCCCAGGTGGAGAAGATGGAGCTCGAGCCTCCACCCAACCCACTGGGCATTGTTCTATTAAAGTTGACACAGGTGTTGGCACTGCAGTGTTTCAGGCATTTCTTTCTCGTTCTTTTAAAATGTAATCCCTTCAATCCCTCAGATTGCACCTTTATCCACGGCATCCTGTGGGTCTGGGGCCTGGGAGTCGCGCTGAGGATCCAGTACTATTCCCACTGGAAGATCAGCGAGTGTCTCAATAACTCAGCGGGGTTCGGCTTTGATGGCGGTCCGACGGGAGAGCCGAGCGAGTTTTCCGATGGAGATTTCCGGACCGTTGAGTCATCGACGCGCGTGTCAGAGTTTGCCCGTCGCTGGAACGCCACCACTGCTTCTTGGCTGCGCAGGCTGGTGTACGCGAGGTGCAATAGACTCCCCCTGTACATGACTTTTGCCTTCTCACTGTGGTGGCACGGCTTGCATGTGGGTCATTTTGTGGGATTTCTGACCTGGGCTGTTGCAGTCCATGCTGATCATCACATCCACAGGCCTCTGGGCACCAACGGTTGTGCTACGCTGAGGAGAGTGCGTGCCTGCTTAGGCTGGATTAACACCCAAATGGTTATTTCTTGCGTCGTGGTTGCGGTGGAATTTAGAACGCTGCCAGTTGTGAGAGTCCTATTTTCAACCTCTATCGGTTTGGCCCCACTGTGCAACACAGTCTTGCTCATTATCCTGTTGACTCTCAGCAGAGTTAACTGGTAAACTGACAATCCCATTCAACTGACGTCTGTTTAAACATCTACCTGCCAGTAACAATAAAGAAGGATTGCCCCCTGGTGGAAAAACATGTGATGCATTTCAGAGAAAATCTATTTGAGAGTTCAAAAAAATATACTTTATATTTGCACTAAATTGTAATCAGTTGCGTCTGTGGTGCAAGTGTAAAAAGCAGTGGAGAGCCCTTAAAATATTTATTTTAATATAGGAATATTCATTGATCCTCAATAAATACAACACAAATAAAATCATTAAACTTTATATTTTCTGCGCATTGTGATTTCAAACCATTCTCTTTAAAGTTATCAAAGAAAAATCATAGAATTTTTACTGTGTCACAATATGAGTATTAAAGGGGTGTGTTTGCGGTGATTATTGCACTGGTCTGCTTTCCTTTTCATTCAGTAGCACTGTGTCTTTTCTCTCTTTCCACAAGTTGCCTGCAACAATGCCTAAAAACAACAACAGTCCAAGGTTTCTGTTTGATACAAACTTCCTCCAGCAGTCTTCTGGTTTGTTCGTGTCCAGCGTGTAAATCTGAAAGAGGGTTGAATGAAAGGTCGGAATGTTATTAAAACTCTTGGTTTGAGAAGAATGATTTGTTGAAGTCCGGGCAAAGTGAAACAGAGCCTCAACCAGCCGTCCAGCATCTGCATTGTCTCTCACCTGATGTGTGAGGTGGGCAGCAACTGCTGACAGCACAGCATAGTAAGGGAGAGTCTGCTCAGCATTGACTCCGGCTGTCACGAGTCCTGACATCATGGCCACTGTGAAAGCACTCAGCCAAGGTTTAGTTTGCTCTTGAAATCTCAGAGCTGTAGATTTGACTCCGACTTTGACGTCATCTTCCTTGTCCTAGATTAAAGATGCAAACATAGATGAGACACAGACACAGACAACTGTATTCTGTAGACTTTAATTAGTTCATAACGGCCCTTGCTTGCCTTCATTGAACCCCAATTGCATTTAATATTGTTTTTTATCACGCAAGAACAAATCTTCACCTGATGTGCATATATAGTATCGTATACGAGAGTCCACATTACTCCTGAGAAATACAGCGGAAGGCACACGGACCAATCACAGGAGCCCTTGACGGCGGACCAGCCGAGCAGCGCCCCCCAGTTAAAGGTCAGGCCTGGGGAGAAGCAGTAGAAGGAAAAAGAGACCGACTCCAGCTTTCATGAGAGCAGCACATATTAACATGTAGGCATCGGATGATGCAGTACCTACCCAGCACAAACTGTGGCCAGTAGGTGATCCTCTTCATCAGAGGGTAGGTGAAGACAAGGGACAACGAAGCTGCCCCCAAAGCGATGCTGCATTCAGGGAATTGTATTCACCGTTAGCCACTCATTTGTCATTTTTGTAATATTTATTAATAATTTAGTTTTGTTTAGGTTGATTAGTTTGATCGTAATATTTAGCATGTGAATTCAAGTGAATACTTATTCATTCACATAGCTCAGGCACAACAGGTGATCCAACTATACACACAACTTCAATTCTTCGCCTGGACAATGGACTCCGTCACATCCCTGCGTAAATCCACTCCCTGGGTGCCTTAGCGGCCGTTTGATTTGATTTGATTGATTTGATTTTGTTTGTTAAGTTTGGATATCAAGGACAAGATCAATGGAAAGGCCAAACGGCCACTAGACTACCTGTAATAATTGAGACACAGAAGGACTCCCAGCGCCAAAGAGAGCTGCCCTCCCAGGAAGACGAGCGCCTGCATCCGAGACACCTCCCCCGAGGCGATGGGTCGAGTGGCCGTCCTCGCGACCTGCACAAACACACTGTGACCTTCTGGAATGCAAGTTCTGATCGAAAGAAGGCAGCACGTGGTACCTTCTTGTCAAAGTCTTTGTCCCACATGTCATTGATGGTGCACCCTGCTCCTCTCATCAGCAGAGCACCTGTCCCAAAAAGGGAAAGCATGCCCAGGTGTGGAAGGCATCCCGGGTCTGAAGCCAGAGCAATGCTCCATGTACAGGGGAGGTATAAGAGCCACGTTCCTGCAACACAGCCAAGGCAAAACAATGACTTCACACAGCTAAATGTTAAAGGTAAGGATTTAATGTAAACAATTAGTTTTGAATCTAAGCAGTAAGTGATCACAAATACAGTGCAAGATAAAAAAAAGTTCCAGTTTTTAAAAAAAAAAACCAAAAAAACACACTTGCACTATATTTGTCTAATCAAACAAATTAACATTACCAGTGTTTTCCCCACACTAATCTGTGTGTCCGTCGTGCCACTGAACTGTTCAGAAAGTTTGAGCTAAAACACACGGCTCTGAAAATCAGCTTTCTGGGATGTCAGAAGCAACACTGAGATCCCTGCTTAGTAAAAACAGCAGGAAGCTGAAGCTGAGTGTTTTGTTTTTTGTTTGCAGTTTTGAGTCTTTTAAATGAATAATTCATCGTTCAAAGCTGCATCATTGGTGACTGGGATAAAAGAAAATGGGAGCAGACACACGAAAGACCATTTGAGTCAATGTAAATTACAAACCAATAGGTTTGTCCAGTCTCATCAGTCGGAGGTATGGCTGGACAGACGCCGGTGCTGAATTCACAACTGAAGCTGCTGACAGGCCAAGCGTCCTCACCCCGCTGTGTTGGATCTTAGGAGGTCTGAGTGCCGTGCGTACAGCACTCTGTCTTCTTGGCCAGCTACTCTCTGTGCGGTTACCATATTTTTTCCTTTCCCCGTGCACACTCAGAAAGTAGCCTGACAGGGGGTCAGCACGGAGATGCAGATGTCCCAGGTGAATCCTCCGGAGTGCATTGGTAGCGCTCAGCTTGGCCAGAAGCATTGTCTTTCTGCGGTCTCCCCCACAAAGGGTCAGCTCTGTCACACAAAACACACACACAACACTGTGACAAGGCTTTTTGCAACAGCTCACTCTCTCTTTGTGTTGGCTTGACAAAACAAAACAAAAAAAAACGTGTCAGACAAACATCTCCACTTTAACTGTGCTGGTGCTCCTGCAGGGGCCAATGCATCGTTTTGATTGGAGTCTCATGAGATGATATGTATTTTTTTTTTTTTTTTTGACACACACCGACACCCAAGCCATTTAAACAAGTAGCTATTAGAGCTATACCAATGAATACACTTTATCGCAAGCTAGATGAAAAAAAAAAAAAAAAAAAAAAAGACTTAATGAAACTTACAATGTAAGTAAACGAAAACGCGCCGAAGGAGACCATTCCGTTCCCAGGAGGTTGTCCTCCCACACCGCTACGCTCCCCGGGGTCCGGTCACGGTCCGTGCTGAAACGACGTCAAATCCAGGAACCACCGTCAACCGCAGCAAGGAAATGAAGGGGCAACATTGTCCGTCGTACCTACTTCCGGTTTCTGATAGAGACGCGCTTCCGGGGTTTTTTTTTCTGCCAAAACGTTACAAATTCTTTGAAATTAATTTTATTTCCCTCCTCCCCCCCCACCCACCCCTTTTTTTTTTTTGTTTCTCGCGAGACGATAGTTTGCGAATACACGGTTTTCTAAAACACCGCCCTCCATTGAATTCTTACTTACGCGTTTAATATTAAAGTGGGATCAAAGTTTAAACAACTTCATTTGTTGTTTAAATTATGCCCTTTTGAAAACGTGATTTAGCGTCTGCCTAGACTAGCCCAGGCTCGACAGTGGCACTATCGTAAAATGAAGCGGTAAGATCATTCTATTTTGAAAGTGCACCGACTTCCGAAGTGAAGTGGAAACCGGGGCTCTTTTCGCGGGGAAGAAGCTGCGGACGTACATTTTCTCAGCAACAACAAGTGGCAAACACTACAATCTCCACCGCACAGTCCTTTTTCAACTCTCACCACGTGAGTTCACCATGTTACATATTGACATTATTTTTGTGCGTGCATGTGTCCGTTGATTTAGTTGTCAGAATGTTCAACGAGGGGTAGGACCTTGATGTTTTCCGTCTGTTTCCTTACTCGACAGAGCAAAACGTTCTCTGGACGTCGTTGGCATTACTATTAAAAAGAAGAATTAACTGTTTCATCCAAACATTTCATACTTTTTTTTTTTTGTTGCCTCAAATCGTCCAGCTTTGAAAACAACGTTTTTCATGTAAATGCTAATCACGTTTGATAATACTGAACTCTAGTAACACAAAGTTGGACGCATAACACTGTCGTTGCGCCTTGCACAATGTATCTAGCAAAATGGTTCCAATTCCACATGTATTGGTACGAATGTTGCACACAACGTTATTCACAGTGCGTTGTTACTGTTGTTTTATTCTGGTTGTTAACACCATTGCTTAGTGTTCCAAGTTACAGCATTGTGCTGAGTGTTGAACTTTGTTATTCCCCTCTGCAGGTTCAGTGCACTTTCTGTAAAGCCCTCACAAACGGCGAGTGCAAAAGCTTTGGACATTCCCAGCGATAGTGTTGTGATTTTGAAGCGTGTGGCTGGGATATTTTATGAAATGAAGATGAAAAGCAGCGAAGAAAGAAAGTGTGTGGAAACCCAATAGTAACTGAAAGTCCCAACGAGAGGCCGTCCTTTTAAAAGCAAATGGAAGACAAAGGGGAGAACCCGCCCTCCGTTTTAGCCATGCCTGCCGTAAAGAGTGAATGTGTCCCTAAACTATCAAAAGAATTTAAAATATACAAGAGGCCGCTGCAAACCATCACCGACTTCTTTGGGCCATCTAAATCTAACGTTAAAGCCCCAGTTCAATTACATGAGATGCCAGAGTTTCAAAGTTGTGGGCTCGTGTCAAACTCTCGATTGGACCTCACTAGAGGGAAGTATTTGTCCAGGGCTACAGTGGACATGTTTGATTTTCCAATGAGAATTGTTAATAACCCTGTGGGAGTGGTTTATGAAGGAAATGTCAGCTGTGCTTGGAAGGGAAGAAACAGTTCTTCTGCGACACAAGCAAAGTCTAACAAGATAAAGGAACAAGAAGCCACACCCCCGTCCTCTGGAAGAAAGGAGATCACGTTTGAATTTACTGACAGCGAGGACGAAGAACAGATTGCTCCCGGGAACAAATACATTAGGAGCTCACTGTGTTACTCCTGTAAGCACTGTGATTACAATGATGTCAATATTGACAATGTGTCAACCCACTACCAGAATGACCACCCCTACATAAGATACAACCAGGTTTATATTCAAGACTCAAGTGATGAGAGCGCCACCTTCAGGTGTCTGAACTGCCCTGTAGAGTTTCTGACTTTATCAGCCCTCAGGGCCCACAACGCAGAGCGTCATCCCCATTCCCCCAATCTATTCACTATCCGATCTGGTGACCTGGCCTTCAAGTGCTTCGCGTGTGCATTCATCTGCAGTGCTTCGGAGGAGGTAAAAACACATTACAAGGAAAAACACCCGACGCATGAAGTGGATAGTGCCTTGACCTTCTGCAGATACTGGGTGGATACACACAATGAGGAGCAGCCGCAGTTAAGTGACTGTGTAAAGGCCCCCACGCCCGACATGTCACAGCAGTGTTCCCCAAAGATGAGCCCCACATCGAGTAAGGATGTTGAAAACGTGCCCTCGAAGCAGCACCAGAGTCCAGCGACTGAAAATACAACTCCCGCCGATTGTGTGACGACCGAGGAAAAATCTTCTCATGAGACAAATAATCCTTACCACGATCCTGAGAAGCTGTTCTACTGCCAGATATGCAATTATGCAAATGTAACAGCCAAGAGAGTCTTAAACCATCAAATCAGCTTTCACCGCCGCAACTTTCACCCCCGCTTGGAGCATGTTATTGAATATACAACAAAAATTCATGATGAAATGAAACAATCTCAGGCAGAGGATTCGTCTTTTACTTGCCGTCTACCACTTCCTCTCCATCAAAAGGGTGATGGGAATGTGTTTTTCTGCCACCTGTGCAACTACAGGAATGATAAAATGACTTTTGTTGTAAGACATTACTTCCAAAAGCATGATCGATGGAGTATTGAATGCGACCAAGTCGAGAAGCACAGTTCAAGTATTCACAAACAAATGGAGGAGTTACGCCTTCGAGAAACAAGCGGGCAAAAGATTTTACTCGTTGGAGATGACGTCGCTGGAAAGAGAACAAAGAAGCTCGGCAAAGGTTCAGGAGACTCTCTGACAGAGAGGACAGAGTCTGAGGAGTGTAGTGACTCAGATGGCACAGACGGTAGCCCACCAACCCCAGGGTCCAAACAAGGGCAAACAAGGACACACTCTTGCAAAGCGTGCTCCTACAAATGTACCTCAATTTCTGAGATTGTGCAACACTGCCGCACTGTTCATCCATGGTCCGTCAAAGAAGATGCCTCCGTGCTCTATCTTATTAACAAAAGGAAGAGCAGGACTCGCAGGCCACTGGAAGGCCAGACTGAGAGTACGGCGGCGTCATTCGAAAGTTACCAAGTGCCGCTTGAATTTGAAAGCTCACCCGAAAGGGCGGCGTCTCCTGAAAGGATCCGGTGCCCTCTCTGCCCTGAAACCTTTCCTACCCAGCATTGCGCCAATGCTCACTGTAATAAGACGCACCGAGACGATGTCGCGGAAAATCCAGACGCGCAGGTGGAAGAGCAATCGATGACATCGTTTGCTCATCTCCGTGGGTACGTGTGTAAAAAGTGCCCACAGATGTATGCAAATCAGACGGAGCTCAACCAGCACTGTCAAGAGGTTCATTGTGAAACCACGGCAGAGTCTCAGTCAGTGCCTAAATCTTTGGCCTTGGCCAACAAAAAACAATGTAGCAGCAAACAGATATCCCGATCCAAAGCTTCATCCTTGAACAGGAAGAGGATTCAGTGCCAGCACTGCTCCTACAGATGCACCCAAAAACTGTTGCTTAGTCGACACGTGAAAGTTTGCCACGAGGCCGACTCTGGTTCCTGTCCCTCTGTATATTCCCAGAGAAAGCTGCTTGGAAAACACTACATTGTAACACGTGGAAAGAAATTCTTCTCCAAGCACTCCAACGTGACGGCCGCTCCAACAGCCACCGAAGGCTCCGTGAATCAGCAGGGCAACTCTGAGGCGGGCGACTCCACCATCACCTCTGTGGATAACACGGTATCAGTCTACCGCTGTCCAGACTGTCCTTATGTCAATGTCACCGCCTACGGCTTTGGCATGCATTGCCATAAAAAACATCCGCCCCTTTTGTCCGGGGAGAAGGAATTTCAAAAAAAGGAAGCGATAGTTGCAAACTTGGACAAGCTTAAAATGGGGAAACTGAATGGAGGCTACCAATGTAAAAAATGTCTGTATATTTTCTCTTCAGTGACAGCACTGAAATCCCACTGGCAGAGGAATCACAGTAGCTACCAAGACGACACCTCAGCTTTGGACAGGCCGGAAAATGACCCCATTCTCTCCCCACCACCACCACCACCACCACCACAGGAGGACCATTCACTACACAGATGCAAACTTTGTCCGTATAAAGGATTATGTCAAAAGTACCTGCTTGACCATTACAGAAAAACACACAAGTTGAATTTGGCAAAAAGACACAAATTACTCCAAAGTGACGCGATGGACAAAGGCCCTCGGGCCGCAGCGTCCGGCGGCTCAGACGAGGCTTCGCCCCTCGAAGGTAAGACGTGTACGACGGTGAGACGTCAGCAGCTCATCTCACGCTGCAACCCTGCCCGTCTGTCTGTCAGCGCCTTGGACTTCATCGTGTTGGCTAAGCGGTCGGAAAAAGCCATCGGGCTGTACAAGTGTTCCATCTGCAGCGAACACGTGATCGGAACCCAGAGGCTGCGCTCTCACCTGGACAAGCACAGAGAGTCGGCGAGGAAGGCGGCCGTTGACCCCGCCGACGATGTCACTCCTCGGCACGCCGAGCTGCCGGTGCTGGAGGCGAGCGGAGATCCGGCCCAGTGGAACGCGACGCCCGCGGGGACCTTGGACGTACCGCAGAGTCCCCCATCATCCCCCGCGAATCCACCCACTCTGGAGAGAATGGAGCCGGCGCCTCAAGAGGACGGGTTGGTCTGCAAGCAGTGCGGCCGGCGGTTCAAGTACCAGAATTGTTTGACTTCACACGAGCGCAGTCACACCACAGTGGCGGCCATCAGGAAACAGACCACAGTGTCAACCTCCACCTTGAAGCACAGGTGAGACCAAGCCTTTTCTGTTTTCCATTCAGGAAGTACGACTAAATTCAATGTAAAAAAAATAAAAAATATCGGAGCCTACAGTTTGATAGTTTTGGTAATGCTTCTATTTCAATTCTGTTCACCAGTAAAATATCTTGTCAATGCAACACCATTGTTAATACTTCTCTGTTATTGTTTTTTTTTATCTCAGCATAAACAAATACATCCTCTACAAAGCAGGGAATCGAAAGCCTTTCCTGTGCACCCTCTGCCGATATCGCAGCACTATCTTGAGCATACTGAGGCGCCACCTTGTGAAAAGACATGAATGTGAGTCATTGGAGCGGTTCCGAACACGTCTTTGTTTAAATGTTCAATCACTTTCCTTTCACTTCCATTTGTGTGGCTTCACCTATTGCCCAGTGTGTAAGGACCTTCAGTCATGTGATATGTTAATATAGTTCTATAATCTATTCATCTGGTCCATTGCCTGAATCCTTCCTTCCTTGCTGATGTAAAGCTGTGATGGTGGCATTGCTAAAAGATCACACTCCTTTTTCCAAAACTCTCAATACATTTCTTTTTCTTTTCTTTTTTAAACTTTTTTCCTGTTCCCCATTCCATGTGCATTTTGTGGATGCCTGTCAGGCATCGTGAAGGGCCTCGACGTGACCGACGGCCAAGAAGGCAACCGGAGCTCGGAAAACGAGGCTGCCGGTCCGACCGAGACGCTCGGCGACCCGCCAGAACATCTGGAAGATCTTCAACCCTCGGAAGGCAAGTTGTCCCCGCGGTGAATCCAACATCTGTAGCAGTCGACGACTGAAGAGACTGTGACTGACTCTGTCGTAACGTTGGCAGGACGGTCCTACTCGGAGGCCCCAGAGGTGCAGCGGCAGTTGGACCACTACAACAAGATGGCACAAGCCGTCGACGCGCCTGAGCCCAACGCTCAAGAAGATGCGTCACCTGCCGCCGCTGTGCGGCAGTGTGAACTGTGCAGCTACAGCGCGGGACGCCTGCCCACTCTGCGCAAACACTACTCGACCCGCCACGGGAAGAAGACGCTAACCTGCGAGCACTGCTCCTTTGTCACCAGTTCACAGTAAGTTGACACCGTTTTTAAGAATGGCAGGGAATTCCTTTCTTGAATTGAAACTGATTTTGTTTGAAAATCCATATCCATATATACAGTTGTGTATTTCAATGTTTATTTTTACATAGGACAAGGGTAGAAAAAAAGTAAAGATACCGATGCAGAAATACTGAGTAAACAAGCAATTTAATGAACAGGAATAAATTGTCGCAGCTCCGAGACACAAGCACAGTACAAACAACAGAACAGATGCAACAAGTGCAGACCGGGAGGGACAAGATAAGGAGAGGGGAGGAGAGGATGAGAGGGAAACATAGCATCCAATTAAAGTACAGAGGACAAGTTTTATGGCTTCCTCTAGTGCAGGCGTGTCAAACATACGGCCTGCAGGCCAGATCAGGCCCTCAAACTGTTTTTTTCCGGCCCGCGAGATGATTTTGCAAAATATAAAAACTGCAATTTCTCAATGAGAGAAAGTGCAGTTCTAAATGTGTCCACTTGGTGTCGCAATATCGTTTCTGCTTCGCAAACAAACTCAATACTGGGGCTGAGCAAATCGGCACAAGTACAGCCACTCACGTCTCCTATTGGCTGCCCTCAGTGCCCCTAAATGTCTCTGTCTAAACAGACAAAGCTGATGCAGAGCAGTGTTGCCAACTTGGCGACTTTCTCCCCCCAAAAAGTCACTATTCTCCCCATGGCGACTTTTTTTGTTGTTGTTGTTGTTGTTGTTGTCAAAAGCGACTAGCGACAACTCTAGCAACTTTTCCTGGTGTCGTTACGTTGACGAGTTGATGAGGTCATTTGGCGACTTTCAGGACAGCCAATAGCGGCTTTCCTTACTGAGGAGTTGGCAACGCTGGTGCAGAGTGCAGAGTGCTGAAAGAACACGGACAAAAGAAAACAAACTGGAAGTTGTTTGTTATTATTCCCATACCATGATTCTACCGCTCTGTTATAAGCTCTGTTTTCCACTCTGTCCTGTCTGCCACCCTGGCTCACTCTGCTCCTTTCTCTCTTTCTCTGTCTCCCCTCTATCTTTCTACTTCACCCCAACTACTCCTAGGCAGATGATGGCCCTCTGGAGTCTGGTTCTGCCCTAGGTTTCTTCCCACTGGGGAGTTTTTCCCAGCCACTGTCGCACCTTGCTTGCTCCGGGGTCCCGGTTGCTTCTCTCTGATTGGTCAAAGTGCTTTGAGACGCCTTTGGTTGTGATTTAGCGCTGTACAAATAAAGTTTTATTGTCATTATCATTTTATTATTATATGATAAAGACGGGAACTTGTGGTCATCGTGTGCCCCACGCGAGGTTGGTTATATTAGTAAGCTCAACAGACTATATTCATTAGAGGTGAGTGTATGGATAACATAGGTTCAAACAGAATAAGAGAGTAAAACAAGAACATTTATTTTCCATCACAGTGGTCTGTTTCTACTTTCCTTTTTTCCTCATTGACGGTCAAGGCATTTTTTTCTCGTGTCTCCTTCAGGAAGTCAATGAAGCAGCACAGTGACATGAGCCACGACTGCGGTCGCCAGCTGCCTGCAGCTGCTCGCCAGGGACACCTCAGCTGCCCCTTCTGCCTCTACCAAACCAAGAACAAGAACTACATGATCGACCACGTCGTCCTGCACCGCGGTCGGTCGGCCACTCTGACAGAGTTTCGCAGTCGGCGTCCCGCTAGAACCTCCTCGACAGTTTTTGTTTTGCCTTCTCGTTTCAGAGGAGCGCGTCGTCCCCATTGAGCCGTGTCGCCCGCAGCTGTCGCGCTACCTGCAGGGCGTCGTCCTCCGCTGCCACAAGTGCACTTTCACCAGCGGCAGTGCGGAAAGCCTGCGGCTGCACATGACGAAGCACGATGACGCGAAGCCCTACAAGTGTCGGCTTTGTTACTTCGACTGCACCCGGCTGAGTGACCTGGAGGCTCACCTGAGCGATAAGCATCAGGTGAGGATTTATGGCTGGCCGGTCTGCCCGTGCCTGGAATTCTTGTGTCTTTGTCTGGAGTGTGGAGGTAAACACTGTAAACTTGTCTCAAGTCATTGACAGCACAGGCCCTGACTATGTTTTTACAATGTTAGAGGCTGATGGGGAAAATAAAGCTTTAAGAAAGAAGAAAACTGCCTGGAAACAAAGCTCATACGTTCACCAGCAGTCAACAGTTTGGACACGCCCTTTGAATTGAATGTTTTCTCTTTCATTCTCATGACTTAACATTGCAGTTTCTCACTGAAGGCATCAAAACTACGTATGAACACACATGGAATTATGGAGGAAACAATAAAAGTGTGATAATTAACAAGATGAGCTCACAGAACTGGAAAATCTGCCTTGTTCATCTTTAGAAAGTCTTTGAATGAATTCTTTAGACCCATTAAACAGTGAGCTGGGTAGAATTTGGCCAGTAACTTGCCACATCATGTTCTAGAACCTTCCACACGGTACCTGGTCAATCGCAAATGTTTTCTTTTTTCTTTTCTGCAGGTTTTGAGAAATCATGAGCTCGTGGGTCAAATCAGACTTGATGAGCTGGAGGCCAGGCTTGACGGGACGTCCCAAGAGGAAGGCCGGCCTGTGTCTGACATTGGTGCAATTACACACTGTCATGAAGTTTCTCGCCAGACGCAAACTAAGACCCTGGCAGAAATGAAAACTGACGAAGGCCTTCAGATGAAAGACGCGTGTCAGAGTCCCGACCCTGCAGAACTAAAGCATTTCGAGCAGGAGGATCGGCAACGAGCTGGGACAGAGGACAGACCAGAGGCAGCAGCTGAGCAAGATGTAAAGTGCCAACCTGAAAAGAAAGACATTCAAATCCAAGAGAACCAAAATCAGCTAAAACCCAGGAATGGGGATGAAAACCGTGTTAGAAGATCTAGTTTGAGAGAGAGAATTGTTAAATTCTACGAGGGCTCTCCGGACACGAGGCCTGGATTGCTGCTGAAGGGGAGGATGTTCAATGACAACCACGCCAAAATAGAACAACACATTTTACGCTGTGTGCTGCAGCTGGAAAAGGATGGCAGCGCCATCACAGTGTGCAGACAATCTGAGGTGGATCCACCCTCACAGGCAGAGATGAAAATGGAGGCGGTGCTTGAACACAATCATCTAAGGGAATATTTACTGCTCAATAACTGCTCCAATAACCTGAACAATCAGGATGGTGCAGAGGTAGCTGCCACCACTTCAAAGACCAGTACCGCAGAGCCCAGTAGCATCAGGATGCCAAGTCCTTTTACAATACAAAGGCATTCGCTACCTCACGGGGGTCACCATGGACGGCGTGAGTTCAGCACCTGGGGCACCTCGTTCACTGCCGGCAATGACGAGCCAGTGGAAGATCCAGGCGGGAGTGAGAAGGTGGAGGACTCCTGCTGCAGTGACAACGAAGGCCTGACAGGAGGAGGGCGCCTGGTCCGTCGTTGCCAGGAGGAAGATCAGGCTGTGGACGAGGTGACGCATCCAAGTAAGAAGCCCAGACTTGAAGAAGACGGTGTGATTAAGAGAGCGGAGAATCCACGCGACTCTGAAGGTACGCCTCAATACAGTGCATCCAAATCAGTTACATGAAAGTTCCACTGTGAAGACAGGTTCAGCCATTGGCCTGAAATACAGTGACGTTCCCAGTTCATACGAGGGAGTCTAAAGATATGGAAGAGGATTAGGGCCACAAGAAGAGAGAGAAAAAAAAAAAAGATTTATATTTTTCTCCACGTTTCCAATGCGAGAATAAAGTTGACATTTTAAGATTAAAGTTGAAATTTTGTGAATAAAATTGAAATTTTGCAATGTGGAGAATAAAGTCGAAAGGCTCTGCGCGCAAGTCTGGTAGAGTGCTTCCGTTCTTGCCTGTTTCCTGGTTACTGTGGGTGAACGTTGTGGGATGCACCTGTTCTCAGCGGTTTACTGTTAACTGTGGCTAACTTTGTTAATCCACCATCCATCCAGTCTACTTGCCAATGTCCACTTTATTCGCCTCAACTTTATTCATGAAATTTTGTCTTTTTTTTTACACCGACTTTATTCACAAAATTTCATCTTTTTTACGTCAACTTCACAAAATTTTGACTTTTATGACGTTTATTCACGCAGTTTAAACTTAAAACTCGAAATGAAAACTTAAATAAAAATCTCCTTCCTGTAATATTTTTTTTTTCGTGCACTCACTCAGGAAGAGGCATCTGTGGCACAGACAGCTCTGCACTTTATGGGGACCTTTTAATGCCACTTACTGTTGGAAGCACTTGGTTGGATTTTGGAATCTGCCAGAATACATTCCTCTTGTTTTGTTTGTTTGTTTGTTTGTTTGTTTTAGGTGCACTCAACAGCACGGATGGACAAACTACATCAGTCGCCTGTGACTTATGTGGACGGAGACTTGCAAACAGTTGCCAGCTGGAGCGCCACATTGTCCAGCATGGAAAGTGATTTTAGTTTTTACCCCTATGATATACTATATATACATGTTGTTATGTTCCGCTATCTTGTTTGTTTAATGACACTACAATCTATGCAGCCGTGATTCAAAGGTACACCAGTACATTTCATGAAACGTTTCTCGTTGCCTGAAGTATCTTTGTTGAGATGGAACCTGCACACTGAAACAAAATGTTACTAAAACACTGACATTCACCACTTCCTCACCACCTACCTCTTCGGAACCCCTTACAATGTAACTGTATTTTTGTTTATGATAAACCTTTATGTACTTTTAACCTTTTGTCTTTCAATTTTCTTAATAAAATCTGACGACAGTTTTGACCCACCAGTGACTCTGGCGGCCAGAAACTGCTGTACCAACATCACAGCGTTGGTTCTGATTTCTGTTCCTTCAAAATTGTGGCCATCGGTAATTTAGCCCCAGTACACCTACTAATATACCTACTGAAGAATGCGAATGTGTCGCGCATGCGGATGTTTTTAACCTCTGCAATTCACTCTATAAGGTGTATACAGTGACATTGCTCTCTATCAAGCTATACCTCATTCATTCATTCATGCATTCATTCATTTAGTTAGTTAGTTAGTTAGTTAGTTAGTTAGTGCCAGTTAAAGGCCACCTAGTGGTCAAACAGGACATGTATCGCGTTGGTAATATTTGGAGCTCGCGCTGTTTCCTTTGGATATTCCACTGTCCCGAAAATAGTAGCAACAAACTGGTTCTAAGCCCACAGTGGCCCGACAATACGCCGCAAAAGTGGGTGCAGTCAGCGTGTACACAAAACTCCACTCGACCAATCAAACAACGGAAAGCCCCGCGTTCACGGCCTAGCGCGTTTGGAGGGAGGGGGGAGAATGCGGAAGTACGAGCTTTCCAGCGTCACCTGAAGGCAGCATTTTCCGTCCGCGCGTTAGTTACGACATACTTGTGTCATCCAGTGAAAGAGACCGCCGCTTCCTGGTGAACCGCGGACTGAGAATAATGAACTGATGAGGGAGAGAAAGCAAAGCAGTGGCGATCGACTCGGGTGAGTCCCTCCGTGACCTCCGCCGTGGTCTCGCACGTTCCCGTCGGGATCGGAGCCCCCCCACCCCCACCCCGCGGTTTGCGTCGCATTCACAGCGGGTGATGCCGGTTGGGTTAGAGTTACCAACCACCGGGAGCTGTGATACCACAATGCAGGAACAACAAGCTGCACAACTTCAGTCTCGAGACAGTTGCGCACTGGCCCTGACGTGTCCGGCGGTTTGGTTTTTTTCTTTTTTCTTTCTTGTTTTTCTTCCGAGGGTTCTGAACTTTTGATCCGCTTCCTCCTTCCTCTCCGTCCTTCAGCTCTGATCGCGTGCTATGAGTTTGAGGAAGACTGTTAGCAAAAAATGTTGATCAATTGTCACGTATGTATGTATGTATTTTTCATTTAATATAGTTAGAAATCTTTATTTAAGGGCGTGGACGTGATTTATTCTTGACAGATGGGCGGTGAGCCATCATGAGCCACATTTATTGTTTTCTATTCAAAAAAAAAAAAAACAATAAACAAAGACAACTTTGCTTTGACTGTTCCCTTATTAGAGCTACTGTGTATGTCATCCTTAGAGACCAAACCAATATGTATGAGCTCATATACTTGCAGCCCCATTTGAATACAAAGTGCAATCTATTAAACACAAGTTAATGGTTGGGAAAGTTTGAAAAAAAACAAAACATTTTTCTTGTTTTCTTCATTTGTTTTTGTTTTTTGTTTTTAACGGGGGAGGGAGGGACAGTCACTCATCATGACTCACCAGGTGTTTGAGTTCGCCTGCAGTAAAAAAAAAAAAATAGGTCCAGGTTGTCGTTCCTTGCAGGAAACGGTCAAGGAAATAATCAGACACGATAAAGGCACGGCGCGTTGTAACCGTGTCACTTCCTGGATTATTATCTTTTTTTTCTTTCCCTCCTTCAATATGCTCAAAGAGCACTCTTGCATCTGGCCTGCAGTTGGGAACAGACTCACACCGCACTGAGCTGAAGGGATGTCGGCCAACGGGGAGTCTGCGGAGGACGGCGCCCTCTTCTCCTCAAAGGTCATCAGGAGCGTCTTTATCGTCCTGCTGCTGGACCTGCTGGGGTTCACCCTGATCCTGCCTCTGCTGCCTGCCATCCTAGACCATTATGCACACACGGGGGTGAGTTTTTGGATTATAACCCAAGGATTTTGTCAAGTTTCGAGTAGATCTGCAAACTGTGTCTCCTCACAGTATAATGTATGCTATGGAATCTATTGGAACCATGAAAAAAAAGTTTGACACCCCCCCCACCACCACCACCACCACATTCACTTAATATTTTTCTCAGTCAGTTTGAGTGATTGTCCTCACCAAGAATTCCCCATGAATACATTTCTATAAATAGAAGTACGCACGTCTCTTTGCTGACCAGAATACACACGTTTTCTCCAAACGTGTCCTTCTAACAAATCAAGAGGCGGTGGGGTGGTGGGGAGGGGTGTTGGACAGACAGTTGACAGAACGTGTCAGACAAAGGACTGCTTTGTGCCGAGAGTAACAACCCACTCCTGAGTGAGTAGCAGAGCTCCCGTGTGTCAGAGCTCTGACTCGCCTGTTTTCTGTGCTTGTTTTCCTCGCGTGTGCGTCATGTGGTGCTTTTTTGTGCGCAGGACGGCGTGTATCACACTCTGCAGAGCGTGGTGGACTTCTTCAGGGAGGCGGTGGGGATTCCTCTTGAGAAGAAATACAACAGCGTGCTGTTCGGAGGTACGGTCGGCCGCTAACACCCTCGCTGCGATGCAACGCGAGCCGCTGATCCCCTCTCACTGCTGCTGATTTCTCAGGTCTGATCGGCTCGCTGTTCTCGCTGCTGCAGTTCCTGGCCTCGCCTGTCACGGGGGCTCTGTCGGACCGGCGCGGCAGGCGCCCGCTACTCATTCTTACCACAGTGAGCGAAATGAGTTCAATGAGGTGTCGTGGTTGTGTCGGATCACTGTGCCTTCGTGGGGAAGCCCTGTCGTCAGTCCAGGTTCTACTCGGGTCTAATGCGGGGATTGTCTGCTTCCAGCTGGGCCTGATGTCCTCTTACGCTGTCTGGGCGGTTTCCCGGAGCTTCGGCACCTTCCTTTTGTTCCGAGTCGTTGCCGGAATCTGCAAAGGCAACGTGAGCCTCTGCACCGCCGTCGTGGCAGACCTGCCGTGCCCAAAGGCACGGAACCGAGGAATGGTAGGCGGCGACTTTCCACAGAAGCGCTCACGTCTCTAAAAGTCAAATTACTCCCGAGGTTCCACCGTCGTCCCACCTTGTAAAAAACAACCGTCAATCATTTGCAGGCGCTGATCGGCATGGCCTTCTCTCTGGGCTTCACCGTGGGGCCTCTGCTGGGAGCCTACTTTGCCGTCGGCTCCGAGGCGGCAGAAAATGTCTTCTACCAAACGCCGGCTCTGCTCGCCTTGGCCTTCAGCGCCGCCGACCTGCTTTTCATTTGGCTGGCGCTGCCGGAGACGCTGACGGTGGACGTCAAGGTGGGTTGTGAAACGGTGCGCCGCACCCGGCTCACTGCGTAGCACAGGTTTCCTCAGACACAGGTGTGTAAAGGTTCACACGCTTGGACCGTGAATATAGATAAGAAACACTATGAGAAAACAGAGCCATATATTATATCAAAGTGTTCGGTCAAAGTTGACACGCCCACTCAAACACTTGGACTAGGACTTTAAAATGTAAATTATTCATTTTGCTTTGACTTTTTTTGAAGATGAACTTCATTTTCCTTGTTTGGTTCCAGGCCAAGTCTTCAGGGCTCGGGGACTCCGGGGACCTTCTCAACCCTTTATCCCTCTTCAGGTTCTCAGCTGTTAGCCGTGTAGAAGATCCCCCTACAGATGAACGTACGTCCTGCACACGCTGTGCTGCGGAGTCCCTTTGAACCGCTGAACTTTGGCCCGACTCACAGCAGCTGAATGTGTTTCACCAGGAATGCAGAAGCTCCGAGTGTTGGGCCTGGTCTACTTCTCCTACCTCTTCCTGTTCTCCGGTCTGGAGTTCACCTTGAGTTTCCTGACACACCAGCGCTTTCACTTCACAAGGTGCGAGCTGGAGCGCTCCGTCTCTCTCTGATTAGATGTAGGGTGAATTCCACTTCCTCCCTTAACCCTCAATCTCAACCCTCGTCGTTGTTGTCGTGTTCTTGACAGACTGGACGTAGCGTTGGCGTAAGGCCGCCCCCCACAGTCTGAAGACGTAACTGCACTTAAGGGGTGTCCCAGTTCTAAGCCCTTACACTTATTTCTGAGGGCCAAAGGTTGAGGGTTAAGGGCGAGGGTTGAGATTGAGGGTTGAGGGAGGAATTGGAATCGGCCCTTAGATGGACGTTGACCCGGCGGTTTGTCTCCTCTTCCTCAGTATGCAGCAGGGCAAGATGTTTTTCTTCATCGGCGTCATCATGGCCTTGATCCAGGGCGGATACGCTCGCAGAATCAAGCCGGGCCGTCACATCGGCGCCGTCCGTATGGTAGGGTGCCTTCCCAAACAGTCTGACAGCGGTTTATTCTTCACAATGCTAAGAAACACTTGATGTATTATCATGTGATATGTATTTATCCATGACCTTTCCATCCCACGTTCAGGCAATCTCAGCTTTGATCCCAGCGTTCATCATCATCGGACTCTCCTGGAACACAACAACACTGTACATCGGCTTGGCTTTGTACTCGTTCGGTAAGCGAACCTACTCCACATGCAGGTGAAATAAAAGCAGTCAGTGAGTATATATTTCTATATATACTTACTGACTTACTTACTATACTACCATAAATGACACCAAACATTTCTAAAGTTGAATCATTTTGCATGGAACGACAAAATATTCCTAAAACGTTCAAAACAGAAAACTTTATTTGTTTGTTTGTTTGTTCTGTGTTGCAGCTGCTGCAATAGTCGTCCCGTGCCTGTCAACGCTGGTTTCAGACCATGGTGAATCACCGTTCTTATTCTTATTTCATCATTCTAAAACCATCAAGCCTGTGGTTTAGATTTCATGCGCAGTCTGTGCACTTTTGAATTCACTGTTTGTTGTTGTTGTTTATTTAAGGCACGGCCAATCAGAAGGGCACAGTGATGGGGATACTACGCAGTCTGGGTGCTCTGGCCAGAGCGCTGGGACCGGTCGTATGTTCTTCCGGTAGGAACCAAAGTGCAATCATTGAAGTGTTTAGAGCCTAAAAGAGCATAACGTCGTTCCGATGTTTGACTTTTTATTGACTTTTCTTCACAGTTTACTGGATAGCTGGAGCTCAGACCTGTTTTCTCCTCACCTCAGTCACTTTCCTCGTCCCCCTGGCTCTACTCAGAACAGTTGGGAGGCTCAAGGAGGAGTGAGACGCACCAACGACCCTAGTGCTCTCAGCAGCTTCGTTTACTTCTGCCATGTTTACACAAACACCGGGAGAACGAGCATGAATGTAAAAAAAAAAGAAAAGAAAAAAGACATTCCTCGATGCTGGTTGTCATTGGTCACTTTATTAGGCAATGTAAGGTAATAAAGTGATTTTCTGTTGTTTACACATGTAAAAAAAGGGGGGGGCAATCAAAGGTTTGGAGCATTAATATTATTGTATATGCTTTTATTTTATCAGTCACCTGCAGATTTTGTATTTTATTAAGTGCCACTTTACTAGAGTTCAACTTAACACTGTGGATATTCTATTTTCTATATAGTACGAAACAAAAGAAACAAAGTGACCTTAAGTCTGTAAAATATTAACGTTACTTCATGTACGCCTGTGCTTTGTTTGTCCTTTGATGTAATGATTCTATTTTTTACGACTTGATCGATTAAACATCACACAAAAGCAGAACGCAAAAGGTGTTGCGTCAACTCTTCCTGAACCGGCCGTCGTAGGAGTAGCACCGCTTTGTTGTGCGAGTTACTTGCTACAAAATGTATTAATAAGTAGTCAGGTGTTTTGCCGTGAAGATGAAATAATATCGTCGGCCATAGGGAGTCGCTATAAGCTCCTCGACCGATACACTCAGCAATCAGCTGTTAGCAGCAGCAGCAGTAGCAGCAGGTTACCGCGGTTAGCTGCTAGCGCTAACTGCCGTAGAGCGCTCGGTGCGGCTCCGGACAGCAAAGTCGCTGTTGCTGCATTTCATGGGTGAAGCAAAGCTCAAACTGCAGTTTTGGACGACTCACACAGCCATGACTGAAGACGCGAAGCCGTGAAGACGCTGTAAAGACGGCCGAAGATGGACGAGGTAGATGCCGAAAAGTTACCCTTGTGTGTTTTTAAAAGCTACGCCGCAAGCCCGATAAGCTAGCACAAGCTAACTTGTTGCGAACTTCAACTATTCGCTTAAGGGTTCGGACGGAAGGTTCAAATGGTCGCTAAAAAAAAAAAACATGAGGACGGAGAGTGTTGGTGGTGCGTAACTGAAGCGTGGCATTTCTTTATTTAAGAGTTAAAAAGTTGCAATTTGCTGGTTTCTCCAGTGTAAACCATGTGTCAACAGAGTAGTGCGCTGGTTGGCCAGGAAGCTAGTATGTTCCCCCGGTTGACTCGCAGCCAGTTTCGTGGCTGTCAAAGGTCGGGTTTTTCCCCCCCCCCCGGTGTGTTAACGGAACAACTTTGACTTGTGTCAGGGGAACCACGCTGCCGTCCAGTCCCACGAGCACAAACAAGTGAGCGAGCCCAGGAGGGATCACACAGCGCCGCTCACAGACCCAACTCAACATGTGACGCTGCCGAACCCTCACATCCCTCAACACCCTTCAAGAAGGTAAGAGGCGTTCAAGTCCCGCACCGAAGTCCGCCGAGTCCGAATTCCTTGAGGAAGCCGTTAGCAGCGGAATGAACATCATCCGGATTTTCTCGTTTCTTTCAATCCACGTGTTTGCTTGAGGAACCTGTCGGGATTTAGTCCGAGGCAGACGTCAAGTCAAGAGAGAGCACCGACAAGAAGAAGTGATGTTTCCAAGAGTCACGTGGGCAGCAGCTCCAGTGCTAAATGGGTCGGTTCTTGCTCTCTCTCTTTTTTTTCTTTTTTTTTTTTCTCGGCATGACCACCAAATGTGATTTGTGAAATGAATTCATGTAAACTTCCCTGGTTGTGTTCAGACACCACAGAGGAGCGGCGACTCTCCCGCTAGAGGAAAACCTACGGGGAAGTTCTCTCCGGCTTTCCAGACTAAAGGTGCCGCACATTTATTCTATGTCACATTCAGCAAAAGCTTGAGAGATGGAAACGGTTGAGCCTGAATTGTGATTGCACCACAGGTTCCAGAGGCGCACGCTCCGCTCCAAACTCTGCAGGAAAGCCGAAACCTGCGTGGGAAAACTCATTCGAGGTCAGGATGAATGATTTCCCACAGTTAGCCGGCGCCTTGCCAGCCAAGGAAGAACCTCCCCCTGCTGAGAGAGCGCGCTGGGGTCCGACTCCTCCTTCCAAAGTCCCCCAAGCGCAACAGGCGCCGTCGTCCTGGAAGGTGAGCGCCGTCAGATCGTAGCTCCGTCATTGTCACCGCTCCGTCGGTTCTTATCGACCTCCTGGTTTGATCTCCATCAGTCCATCAGGAGAGAATCCCCGACGCGGTCCCGGCAAGTTGCAACCAAAGTGGATCCGGGTCCACGTGTTGCCTCACCAGGTTAGCAATTTGCTACATTCATAACAATAGCTCCAATTAGCTAGCTGGTTTATTCTGAACGAATTTGAATTGAATGTGTTTATTTGAAATAGGTGAGCGTGTTGCGACTTCCTGGGCCAACGTTGCCTCTCAACCTCCAAAGAAGCTGGTCCCTAAAGAGAGCCCGGTCAGCAGCAACCATGTGCAGGTGCAGTGCCAGGTGTGATTCATGTCTCCTCGCCATTACAGCTGCAACCACAGCGTCGCACACGGTGGGGGATCTGTGGTTGCAGCAGGAGTGTAGAAGATGGTAACAGAATGACATGAAGCGCAATTATCTTTTTCATAAGCTGGAGGAAGGTGCCAGTCAACTGGAGGAGGGCAACGCAGGGAAGAAAAAACGCAGGAAAAGAAAAAAGAAAGCTAAAGGCGCTGGTGAGAGTGAAGACGCCGACCCGGATGAGCAGATGATCTATCAGGAACCTCCCAAACTTGAGGTAATCTCAACTGTTTAGTTTAAAAACGTGAAACTTGTGGATGGTTCGGAAGCTGAAGTGTTTCTCTTCTCCTCAGGACGATGAAGAGTTTCCAGGTTTAGCTGCGGCTCCGAAGGGGAACCAGAGATTCTCAGGAAGCATCGGTGCAGCGAAACAATGCAGCGAGGTACACGGCAGGTGTCATTGTTTACTTCATTAGCATTTACAATGCAGGCTTAGACGATGAATCGCTGTGATCTCATAACATCTTGTCTCAGGAGAACCAAAGAGAGGGCGATCGTCCTCGGCCTGTCGACCACCCCAAGGAGAAACTGAATGCGGCCGCGGCTCAGCCAGCAGAGACGTGGAGAAAGGGAGCGGTCAGTAGCCGGCCCGCTGGGTCAGAGACCCTCTGCACTGAGCTTGACCTCGGCAAGGAGAGGAATTGTAGCGTCGCTCTCGCTGTTGTCGTTTTCAGAAAGCTGAGAAGGTGTCTGGGAAGAAGAGCAAATTCCCTGTGCAGCTGGACATTGGAAACATGCTGGCCGCGCTGGAGAAAAAGCAACACAGTCAGAAGGACAAGCAGGATGTGAAGCCTGTCGTCCTCTCAGGTGCACTCGCGATGCTCCGAAGGCTGCGTTCTTTCCTCTCTTGTCTGCTCAGACATAGTAACTCTGTGAATGTAATCAAAGTAGCTGAGACTGAGAAATGACTCATAAGAATGTTTGTTTCTTTGTAGTCGGTGGAGGACTTCCTGTTGCCCAAAAACAGCCGCCGGCCCAGAAGAAGCCTCTGAGGCAGCAGGACAAAATGGCCCACAACCCTCTGGACTCGACGAGCCCGCTGGTGAAAAAAGGCAAGCAGAGAGAGGTGCCCAAACTGAAGAAACCTACTGCTCTGAAAAAGGCAAGTGGACCAAGTTGTTTGTTTGTTTGTTTGTTTTTTCAGGACGCGTGCTTATTGTTTTGTTTTTTTCTCTCTCTTCACCTCCAGGTGATTCTGAAAGAGAGGGAGGAGAGGAAGCAGAGGCGCCTGCTGGAAGAGAGGGGCTTGCTGCCCGAGCAAGACTTCCAGCCTGGCACCGATGCCGCTGAGGACCAGCAGTCCGACGTCACCGACGCCACGGGTGAGGAGCAGCATCTGGAGTGTTTCCATAGATTTAGAAGTCCTCAGGGGTTTGCAGCTTGGACTCTGTTTCATCTGCCTCTGATGCCTCAAATCTCCCCCAGGTGACGTAAACACCCCGGCACAGGAAGTGGAGGATCTGTCACCATTAAAGGCCGCAGCCCACCTGCTGAAAGAGGAGAAGGAGGAGCAGGAGGAGGAGAAAGAGGAGCAGGAGGAGCAGCAGCAGCAGCAGCAGGAGGAAGAGGAGGAGGAGGAGGACGACGACGACAAGGACAAAGACGGAGCTGCGGAGCAACAACGTGTGTCACCGGTGGCCTGCCCTAAAATCCATCCCAAAATCCACAGCAGGAAGTTCAGAACGTGAGAACATTAAAAAAAAAAAAAAACCCACTGCAACAAACAGGAGAGCCGTTGCTTACAGTCTGAATTCTCCACCTGCGCAGCTACTGCAACCAGATGCTGAGCAAAGACGTGGACGAGTGCGTGACGGCTCTGATGAAGGAACTGGTCCGGTTCCAGGACCGCCTGTACCAGAAGGACCCCATGAAGGCCCGCATGAAGAGGCGCATCGTGATGGGACTCCGGGAGGTCCTGAAGCACCTCAAGCTCAGGAAGATCAAGTGTGTCGTCATCTCGCCCAACTGTGAGCGCATCCAGGCCAAAGGTGCGACGCACTCGCATCAACACCACAGCACCGCACAGCAAAGTGACTTCACACCTTGGCACAATGCAAACAACAAACCCCCACTACACAATGAAGTAAAACATTTCCGTGTGTGTGTGTGTGTGTGTGTGTGTGTGTGTGTGTGTGTGTGTGTGTGTGTGTGTGTGTGTGTGTGTGTGTGTGTGTGTGTGTGTGTGTGTGTGTGTGTGTGTGTGTGTGTGTGTGTAGGCGGCCTGGACGAAGCGCTCTACACCATCATCAACACCTGTCGCCAACAAGAGGTGCCGTTTGTGTTTGCGCTCTCCAGGAAAGCTCTGGGCCGCTGCGTCAACAAGGTGGTGCCCGTCAGCCTGGTGGGCATCTTCAACTATGACGGCGCTCAGGTCGGCAACCCCGCCCACGTGTCCATGGCGTGAAAGGAGTTGGAACTTTATTGATCGGATTTGACAGAAAAATAAAAAAAAATGTAAACGCTCAATCACCAAAAGTTCTCTGGAATTCTTGCAGGACGTTTACCACAAGATGATCGAGTTGTCGTCGGAGGCCAGGAAAGCCTACGAAGTGATGATGTTGAACCTGGAGCAGTCGGGCAGCGCCGAGGCCGAGCAGGAAGTGAACGCCGAGGCCGAGCTGCAGGTGAGCAGCGCCTCTGAAAGCCGTCCTGAGCAGACGCAGCCGGAGGAACCCGAGTATCGTAAGTGACCGCCCGTCGTGCGACCTCGTGACTTCCACCACCGAGCGCATCCGCCGACCCACCTGACTGAGTCTTATGTGTTTGGTTCTCCCCCCCCCACCACCACCACCACAGTAAAGATTTGGAAGCAAATCGTCTCCAACGAGTCCAAACACGCATTTCTGAACTTTGAGGAGCAGCTGAGCTTCATGCACTTGGAAAGCGAACGTATCGAAAACGCCGAAGACGAGAAGAGCTGACGGTGGCAGAGTCGGACAGGAAGCTGCGTCTGAGAGCCAACACTGGGACGGTCTGTGCGTGAGGTACCGGAGAACTGCACCCGGAGCAGCGGAGCAGTTGGTTGTTCTGACGCCTGGTTTGTGACTGGAAGCTGCTGTGGCGTTTTTCCTTTCCCTCCACACCGTCAGACTGGAGGTCCAGAAGAGTTCTGTCCTTTGCTCTCCCTGTAATTGGAAAATATCACTCGCTCCAGCTGATCGGTCTGTGAATGTGTTTTTCAGTGGTCAGTAAGATTTAAACTGGTGACATGGTGGCGGTGCATTGAGCCCTGCAGACAAAAGCACCATTGTTATTCTGTGAATGTAGGAATAAAACAAACTCAGACCACACACTTTTTATTTTACTGGATACAATCTAGTTTGACAAACTGCAGCCTTTCACCAATCATTGTCCGCTCCTTTACGTAACTCTTGTCTTCACAGCCTCTCAGCTATACTAACTTCTAATACATTTCACTGTTTTAACAGGCTGTGACAGGAAGTATAGAGTAGGAATCTAATTTATATTCACTTATTTATCCAACACAGTCTTACTTTTTTTTCTTTTGGCCACCTCGACACAATGGCTCTAGATTGGACAAAAAAAATATTTTCTTTGTCTGAGAAAAATTAAATCTTTGTTTTGGGGAGGAAAAATGAGCACATTGTTTTTTTTTTAATGTTGATTTCATCACAAATGCAAGCCTGAGATTGTCATCATTTCTATGTTTTCCAACAGTACACTGCTCGTGGTCGTGTACGCTGTAAGATGACATGCAGTTATTGTACTTCAATTCCATGTTTTCCCCCTGAGATGTTGCAAATACTGCTTCTTGACACAACTTGATTCATTAACAGGTTTCTTTTTCAGATGCTTTTACAGACGGTCTAATCTCGATGTGGCAGACTTGTATTTTTTTTTTATATTTACAGAAAGACGCTCTTTCTGAAGGTGGTGGAATGTTTCACGCATTGTATTTGACACGCACGGCAGGAAAATGAAGATCCTCTATCTATTGAATAATTCCATAGTGTGAATGTTTGCAGTTCAAATCACTGACTTCTCTTGATGTTTTCTCAATATGTGTTGTCTCAAACCTGCGTGCTAAACCTCAGAGCAGTCCAGTGACAGCTCCTACTGTTATCTGCTCTGTTTGTCAATAGGAATGTCACGCGCAGTTAAACTGTGAAATCGTACAAAATGTAAGATGAAAGGTCTTCTGATTTATTTTTGATGATTCCACCTTGAATAAAAAGTGTATGTAAAATATATTGACAAAAATATTCCTTAAATAAAGCAGATTTAAGATATTGCCGTTTTTTTTATTTCTACTTTTTTTTTTTTTTTAATTTGTTGAGTAGTACTTATTATACAGTGTGTCGCCATCTAGCGGCGGAAACACAACACTGTCCAAGTCATGCACAATGAAAAATATCATGTCTCGGTCTGTTGGTGGCGCTCTGGAGCAGCTGCGCTCTTGTGCTTTTCATCACAGAAAAATTTCATCCGCCTCGACATGTGACCAAAGTTTTGTTCAAATCAAAGAATTTTAAAGGGGTCAAAATGGGGTAAACGCTCTTCAATGGCTCTAGGGGGCGCTATTGTGAATCTTCAAGTTTCTTTTGTACGAACTCAAATTTTGGGCAAGTTCTGACCTGCATTAAAAATTTGGTGAGTTTTGGTGTCTGGGAAGGGCATCAAAATGAGGATAAAAAAAAGGGGGGAAATTTTGTACATTTTGGCGGGCCGTAAAATGAAAACGATTGGAAACCGATGGAGAAATAGGTTTTTGTCAGGACGGTCGCATCTCTGTCATACTCCAATTTCGAGGCCGTAGCACTTACAGTTTCAGGTGCTATAGTTTTGACCTAGTTTCAAACAAGTCAAATTAGCTCACTTCCGGTTTGGTTTGGCTAATGGGAGTATATTGATAAAAAAGTAGGTATGGATTGACTTAACACGTGGGTCTTGGTCCCATGTCTCTATGACTTGTGTTGAATATTTTATAGCAGTCTTTGTGTTTTGGCTTATGTAGGTGGCGCTATTGAGCCGATTTGAAAATTTACTTCAAATTTATAAATTGTTTAGCAGGTCTGACCTGCACGGAAGTTTGCAAGACTTTTACCATATGGGAAGGGGGTCAAAATGGGGCGAGAAGCCGCGTAGAAATAATAATAAAACAGTAATAATAATACAGTTTTATTAGAAACAGTAATAATAATAATAAAAAGAAACGAAGCAAAAACAATAGGGTCTTTCGCCCTTGCGAAAGACCAGTTCGTATCGAACTGGCCTTCCGCGGGCTCAGTCCCTAATTAAAGACATATTGCACAGATCAGAACATCGCAAGTCACATTCTTGTCTAGAAATATAATTTTCTTATTGACGTATTTGATTAGAACATGGTCTTTTTCAACACACACACACACACACACACACACACACACACACGGTATTGATTTAATGCACCCTGAACCTACTTTTCCAAAAACATCAGTTCGCTGATGTAAACATTTTTATCATGAGCATTATTTATGAGGTCACGAGTCATTAATGCAGCGCTGATATGGAATTAGTATGACTGTTTTCAGTCATGACACAATCATTCATCCAACCGAGTGCTGCTAGCGTCGGTCTTTGATTGGCTCTCACAGGAGAGATGTAATTGTCTCTAGTATTCATTCTGATTCTGCGTGTAAGCAGCCGTTGAAGGAAAACATCTTCCCACACATTCACGAGGAAACTCAGGGTGGAGTGAACTCAGGATGGAGTGAACTCAGGGTGAACTCAGGATAGAGTGTCTGCTGATTGGCACCGACACGACAGACTGACCATGACTGATGAGAACGGTGTAGAACAACCGCAGTGAGTGTTTGGTTCATCACGCCTTCCTACTGGTGTAGTTCCCTAGTCTCACCAGAGGGGGGGGGGAACTAGCAGCAAAGACCTGTGCGTGGTGGTTCTTGAGAAGAACCTCCACGACAGTCCAACCCGAGCCTGCAGCTCGGCAGCTTTGGTTCAAACCCTTTAAAAAAAATAAAACATCAGACAAAAAAGAAAAACTCTCTCTGTCGCCCCCTACGGTTCACCTTCAGTAGCGCATGCTAGGCTCTGTGTCGCTGCCGCCGCCGCTGCCGCCGCTGCTCCAGCGCTCCAGCGGCTGCCGGCGCCGAGGCGGGCTCTGCTCCAGCGGGTCGGGAGGCTCCGCCTCTGCCTCCACCCCCAGCAGCTGCTTCTGCACCAGCTTGCTGTAGAGCCCCCCCGCCGCCATCAGCTGAGCGTGCGAGCCCTGCTCGGCCACGCCGCCCTTGTCCATGACGACGATGTTGTGGGCCTTCTCCACGGTGCTGAGCCGGTGGGCCACCACCAGCATGGTGTACTCCGTCATGATGCTGTTGAGGGCCTGCTGGACCTGGTGGAGGGCGTCACACGGCTGTTTGCTCGACCTCTGACATCACAGTAGCTGCGCTTCCATTTGTTCTCCCCAAAACCAAAGCCATATTTCTAACATTTCCACAGAGTACGATTGGGATTTGCACTCTGCACTCTGCACCAGCGTTGCCAACTCCTCAGTAAGGAAAGCCGCTATTGGCTGTCTTGAAAGTCGCCAAATGACATCATCGTCTAATTCCCATAATTGACAATTTGCACTTGATCGCAACGTAACGACACCAGGAGAAGTCGCTAGAGTTGTCGCTAGTCGCTTTTGACAAAAAAAAGTAGGTATTGGGAGAATAGCGACTTTTTGGTGGGGGGGGGTTCAAAGTTTTGTTCAAATCAAAGACTTTTAAAGGGGTCAAAATGGGGTAAACGCTCTTCAATGGCTCTAGGGGACGCTATTGTGAATCTTCATATTTTTTTTGTACGAACTCAAATTTTGGGCAAGTTCTGACCTGCATCAAAAGTTTGGTGAGTTTTGGTGTCTGGGAAGGGCATCAAAATGAGGATTAAAAAAAAAAAAAGGTGAAAGATTTGTACATTTTGGCGGGCCGTAAAATGAAAACGATTGGAAACCGATGGAGAAATAGGTTTTTGTCAGGACGGTCGCATCTCTGTCATACTCCAATTTCGAGGCCGTAGCACTTACAGTTTCAGGTGCTATAGTTTTGACCTAGTTTCAAACAAGTCAAATTAGCTCACTTCCGGTTTGGTTTGGCTAATGGGAGTATATTGATAAAAAAGTAGGTATGGATTGACTTAACACGTGGGTCTTGGTCCCATGTCTCTATGACTTGTGTTGAATATTTTATAGCAGTCTTTGTGTTTTGGCTTATGTAGGTGGCGCTATTGAGCCGATTTGAAAATTTACTTCAAATTTATAAATTGTTTAGCAGGTCTGACCTGCACGGAAGTTTGCAAGACTTTTACCATATGGGAAGGGGGTCAAAATGGGGCGAGAAGCCACGTAGAAATAATAATAAAACAGTAATAATAATACAGTTTTATTAGAAACAGTAATAATAATAATAAAAAGAAACGAAGCAAAAACAATAGGGTCTTTCGCCCTTGCGAAAGACCAGTTCGTATCGAACTGGCCTTCCGCGGGCTCAGTCCCTAATTAAAGACATATTGCACAGATCAGAACATCGCAAGTCACATTCTTGTCTAGAAATATAATTTTCTTATTGACGTATTTGATTAGAACATGGTCTTTTTCAACACACACACACACACACACACACACACACACACGGTATTGATTTAATGCACCCTGAACCTACTTTTCCAAAAACAACAGTTCGCTGATGTAAACATTTTTATCATGAGCATTATTTATGAGGTCACGAGTCATTAATGCAGCGCTGATATGGAATTAGTATGACTGTTTTCAGTCATGACACAATCATTCATCCAACCGAGTGCTGCTAGCGTCGGTCTTTGATTGGCTCTCACAGGAGAGATGTAATTGTCTCTAGTATTCATTCTGATTCTGCGTGTAAGCAGCCGTTGAAGGAAAACATCTTCCCACACATTCACGAGGAAACTCAGGGTGGAGTGAACTCAGGATGGAGTGAACTCAGGGTGAACTCAGGATAGAGTGTCTGCTGATTGGCACCGACACGACAGACTGACCATGACTGATGAGAACGGTGTAGAACAACCGCAGTGAGTGTTTGGTTCATCACGCCTTCCTACTGGTGTAGTTCCCTAGTCTCACCAGAGGGGGGGGGAACTAGCAGCAAAGACCTGTGCGTGGTGGTTCTTGAGAAGAACCTCCACGACAGTCCAACCCGAGCCTGCAGCTCGGCAGCTTTGGTTCAAACCCTTTAAAAAAAATAAAACATCAGACAAAAAAGAAAAACTCTCTCTGTCGCCCCCTACGGTTCACCTTCAGTAGCGCATGCTAGGCTCTGTGTCGCTGCCGCCGCCGCTGCCGCCGCTGCTCCAGCGCTCCAGCGGCTGCCGGCGCCGAGGCGGGCTCTGCTCCAGCGGGTCGGGAGGCTCCGCCTCTGCCTCCACCCCCAGCAGCTGCTTCTGCACCAGCTTGCTGTAGAGCCCCCCCGCCGCCATCAGCTGAGCGTGCGAGCCCTGCTCGGCCACGCCGCCCTTGTCCATGACGACGATGTTGTGGGCCTTCTCCACGGTGCTGAGCCGGTGGGCCACCACCAGCATGGTGTACTCCGTCATGATGCTGTTGAGGGCCTGCTGGACCTGGTGGAGGGCGTCACACGGCTGTTTGCTCGACCTCTGACATCACAGTAGCTGCGCTTCCATTTGTTCTCCCCAAAACCAAAGCCATATTTCTAACATTTCCACAGAGTACGATTGGGATTTGCACTCTGCACTCTGCACCAGCGTTGCCAACTCCTCAGTAAGGAAAGCCGCTATTGGCTGTCTTGAAAGTCGCCAAATGACATCATCGTCTAATTCCCATAATTGACAATTTGCACTTGATCGCAACGTAACGACACCAGGAGAAGTCGCTAGAGTTGTCGCTAGTCGCTTTTGACAAAAAAAAGTAGGTATTGGGAGAATAGCGACTTTTTGGTGGGGGGGGGTTCAAAGTTTTGTTCAAATCAAAGACTTTTAAAGGGGTCAAAATGGGGTAAACGCTCTTCAATGGCTCTAGGGGACGCTATTGTGAATCTTCATATTTTTTTTGTACGAACTCAAATTTTGGGCAAGTTCTGACCTGCATCAAAAGTTTGGTGAGTTTTGGTGTCTGGGAAGGGCATCAAAATGAGGATTAAAAAAAAAAAAAGGTGAAAGATTTGTACATTTTGGCGGGCCGTAAAATGAAAACGATTGGAAACCGATGGAGAAATAGGTTTTTGTCAGGACGGTCGCATCTCTGTCATACTCCAATTTCGAGGCCGTAGCACTTACAGTTTCAGCCCCAGTATTGAGTTTGTTTATGAAGCAGATACAATACTGCGACGCCAAGTGGACACATTTAGAACAGCAGTTTTTATATTTTGCAAAATCATCTCGCAGGCCGGAAAAAAACTGTTTGCGGGCCTGATCCGGCCCGCGGGCCGTATGTTTGACACCTCTGCTCTATATGGATACGTCTGGAAAAAGCACCTGATGAGAGCATCAAAACCTTTGAGCCATATTGGAGAGGTTTTTCCAAGTGGAGCTGCTTCCATCACCAGGTTTTAATTGACTAGGAAACGTGATGGAAACGCAGCTAGCGACACCTGCTGGCGGGGGTTGTGTACTCACAGTGTGTTCGCTCTCTGCGTCCAGAGCGCTGGTGGCCTCGTCCAGGATGAGCACGCGAGGCTGGCGGATGAGAGCGCGGGCGATGGCCACCCGCTGCTTCTGGCCGCCTGACAGGTGGGTTCCTTTCTCTCCAACACCTGGGGGGGGGGGTTGAGGAGACGCAGGTCAACCTTCACTCTGACAGGGGCGGCGTTCTAGCGGTGGACCGCCGTCCAAAGTCAGGCGAAACCAACAGGAGGACACGTGGTGGATAGTTACAGGTCTGGTACTGTTCTGGGAGAGTGCTGATGAAGTCGTGGGCGTTGGCCTTGATGGCGGCCTGGACCACGGCACTGGAGGGCGTGTCGCTCAGACCGTAGGCGATGTTCTCCTCCACCGTCCGAGCGAACAGAACCGGCTCCTGACCCACCAGCGACACCTGCGGGAGGAGGAAACGCGGCTGCGTTGGTCAGCATTCACAGGCTCCGACCTCTGGAGCGCCCCCTGGTGGCGGACTGATGGGTGAGTCAGCTGAGGTTGTGTTCTTTCCAGCCGTGTTCTTCAACATTGCATTGAAAAAATCCCACGGAAAACCACCGACCAGAAATAATGTAAAATGACCTACAATCGTTTTAACCTTTGAACCCTCAGAGTCTCCTCATGTATTTGCACATTGAGAGGCTTCCAGAGAGGCACCTGAGGAACGGACCTTGGAGTGCAGGTAGCCGTGCTGCAGCGTGTGCACGGGCCGGCCGTCCAGCAGCACCTGGCCCTGCTGAGGACGGTAGAAGTTCTCCAGCAGACTGACGCAGGAGCTCTTCCCGCTGCCCGAAGGCCCCACCAGCGCCGTCACCTCGCCAGGACGCAGCGTGAACGACACCCCCTGCCAAGCACAAACAGCGGCCAATCAGAGGGAGCCGGAGGCCGCGCGGAGGTCTCCGCCCCTGCAGGGTGGCTCCCCGGCGCCGACCTTCAGGATGTCCGTGTTGGGACGCGTCGGGTAGGCGAAGGTCACGTCCTTGAACTCCACCAGGCCGCTGCAGGTCTCTGGAGCCTCGGCGCCGCCGGCCGGGTGTCTGGGCTCTCGGTCCATGTACTCAAAGACCTTCTCAGCCCCGCCCACTCCCTGCATGAGGCCCGTGTACACCGACGCCATCTCCTGGAGAAGGAGGTGCGAGGGAAACAAATACTTTGCAACTTGACTTCAGTGTATGATCTTCACTTTGACTCCCTGCATTTGCACTCGTGTACTTCCCACTCTGCCACCGACACTGGAAACACACGCTGGTGACTTTGGGGTTTAAATGATATCAATTCTGTTCAGTCGTTCACTCGATGTGTGTTTCATTCTAGCTGCTGTTGCCTGAAGTGGAGTCATTCACAAGTATAGAAGTGGATGATATTTCAGAGGCAGGGGACCTTTGCCCACTTCAGTCCAGGTTATTCTGTCACACCTTTGGACTGCTTGAAATAATCATCAACAAAAGTTAAGTTAAGTTAAATCACTCTTTACTTCAGTGCATTTCAGAAGCTGAACCTTCCTACTTTTACTACAGTACTGCGTCGTGTTTATCAACACAACACACACACACACACACACACACACACACACACACACACACACACACACACACACACACACACACGGCCGACCTGGAAACACTCTCCCAGCTCCAGTATGTAGATGAAGATGGCGATCAGGTCACCGCCGCTCATCTGGTCGGTGATGACCAGGTGGCCGCCGTAGTAGATGATGGCCGCCTCCAGACCCAGCTCCGAGATCTGGGACACACACACACCGACAAACACACCGTCGGCCCACAGTTCCTCTGTGTGTGTGTGTGTGTGTGTGAGCACTCACGGAGCTGCACCAGACGAAGCAGGCGTAGGCCAGCGCCTGCTTCTTGTTGAGCTGGAACATGAGCTGCAGTTTCTTCTGGTAGGACTCGGTCTCGCCGCCCTCGTTGGCGAAGCTGCGCACCGTCCGCATGGAGGAGACGGTCTCCTCGGCCACCTTGTTGGCCTCGGCCACTGTCGTCTGCACCTCCTTGGCCAGCCTCTGCCACCCAGAATGACGGCAAGCACAGCGACGGTGAAAAAAAGGCCGACCTCGGGAACAAAGAGGAAGCTTCCGGATCGCAGATGAGTTTGGGGCAAAAAATGTCAGATGCATATTCTCAAATTATTCTCCGTCCCAGCTGCCGTTAACAGACAAACAGGAATACTTTATTCATCCCGAGGGAAATTCTTTCAGTAACAGGGCTCCAGTCAACTGAGTAATGTACAGAAAATATATACGAGCATGCAATAACTAAAATAAAAATAATAAAAAAAACGATAGAAAATTAAATAACTTGCTATTTTTACTGAGTGCAAAGCTGACAGTATGTAAAAAAAACACCTGCTCAATAATTTGCTGAGTTGTGTCGTTGTTTAGAGAGGGAAATAAGAAGAAACAAAAAAATTATACTTTGTAAAATGATGCTGTTGTTTTTTTCCCCTTAGCATTATCATTTTTTTCTCATTCATCATGCCCCAAAAAGAGAAAAAAACAACAAATAAAATTGTGTACTTGTGTATTCTGTTTTTGTTTTTTATCGTTCATTGTGACCAAAAAAGGAGAAAGAAAACTAAAAATCATGGTATGTTTAGATACGATTTGGAGGTTTTTTCCCTCGCTTTTTTGGTTGTTTTGGTAACACTCCCCCACCCCCCACCCCACCCACCTTGTAGTAGTCGCCGTAGAGCTGCGAGACGAGGCCGATGAAGGGGAAGCCCATGACGGCCACCAGCGTCAGCTTCCAGGAGATCCCCCACATGAAGGCAAAGTGTCCCAGCGCCTTGATGCAGCTGCGCAGGAAGACGTTGACGTTCTGCGAGATGAGGTCGCTCACCTGGGTGGTGTCGGCCGACAGGCGGGAGATGATGTCACCTGGGAGAGCCGGTGGGGATATTAGGGCCACGCCCACAAGGAGGGCGGGGGGGGAGGAGGGGAACGGACGCGTCACCTGTGTGGTTGTCGTCAAAGAAGCCGATCTCCTGCTTCATCAGCGCTCTGAAGAGGCAGTTCCTGATGCGCAGGTTCAGGCGGGCAAACATCAGCGTGAACACGCCTCCGCGGACCCCCGCCGCCAGCGAGCTGGCGAGCAGAGGAGGAGGAGGAGGAGGAGAAGAAGAAGAAGAATAAGAATCCACGATGTTTGTTATGCCACCATTGCAGTGTCCCAGCAGCGAGTGCAACACACACACACACACACACACACACACACACACACACACACACACACACACACACAGGCTGAATTACAGAGAGGAAACAAATGATACATTGTGAAGCGTTAGAATCCAATCCCTGAAGAAGCCTCACCTGCACACGGCCAGGCTGATGACGGCCACCAGAGGCCCCGCCAGGTACTGCATGCTCTTGTGGACCACGATGCTGTCGATGGCCTTGCCGTAGAAGTAGGGGATGAAGACCTCGGCTGCAGGTGGCGCAGGAGAGAGAGAGAGAGGGAGAGAGAGGGAGAGAGAGGGAGAGAGAGGGAGGAGCCTCGTCAATGGTGTGATGAGCTGTGATTGGCTACAGGTCTCCACAGGTTGGTTGAGGAATGTGTTGGTGTGTCACTCACAGGTGGCAGCAACGCTGAGGAAGGTGAAGGCCACTAAGAGCAGGGCGCCGTCCTTCCTGCAGTAGGACAGCAGGCGCCCCAAGGTGGCGCTAGAGCTCACCTCCTCCACCTTCTGCTTCTCCTCGGCCCCTCCGCCGGACCCCTGCTCCTCCCCGCTGGCTGCCTCCACCAGGTTCTTGGTGTCTTCAGAGCCGGTGGTGCTGCTCTCGCTGCTCCTCCTCCTCCTCCTCCTGCTCCTCCTGGTGCTGCCGCTGCTCCTCCCCAGCAGGTTCCAGGGCAACAGGAGCCCGGGGGTGGAGGCGCAGGTCCAGCAGACCAGACTGAGGAACCAGGGCTGCTGGTCCAGCGGCCCCTCCTCCGCCCTGAGCAGCAGCTTGGCCAGGCTGTAGGAGACGACCACCATGCAGAGCAGGAGGACTGGCGTGAGCAGCCGGGCCACCCGGCCTGGGCCAGCCTCCCGGTTCCACAGCACCCCGAGGGAGGCCCCCAGCAGGAGGGCCGCCCTCAGCAGCGCGGCCGCCCACACGTCCACCGACGAGCGCGTCATGCTGAAACCCAGCGTGTCGCTCCAGAACTGGCTGAAGTCCAGGCCGTGCGTGTAGAGGACGGTGGTGACCGCCAGGTCCAGCAGGGCAAAGACCACGGCGACGCCCACAGCGAGTCGGAGAGCCATGCTGAGACCGCAAACACAGTCACCGCCTCTGTAAAGACAAACATCTGCTGTTTAAGACGGAGCTCAGTAGCTCTGTTTTGTGTTGATGGATGCCACCATCCCTGCACTGAAATCACGTGACACCCAAACTTTGATTTAAAAGCAAACCTAAATTTAAAAACGATACTAGTCATGTTTTTGTGTTTTGTTGTTATTTTTCTTTGATATCTAAAGTCTTGGTTGATCTCAATCCTCTTTAGTCTTAATAATGTCTTGGTCTCGGTTGGTGCCGTCTTGATGAAAACACCAGTTAATAGTACGTAATGTCATTATCATTATTATTATTTGATTGTCAACGCTCCCACTTACTTTTATTTTGTAGTACAACGTTGCTTCCGGTCCCGGCAGGCGGCCACCGGGAGCGGTGGTGGCGGCGGACGGGTGAGCTAAGGACGGTCACCGTGTTACAACTCTGTGAATGATTGTCCGGTGAAAGGACGACGGTGCTCGTGAGGAGGCGGGAGAAGCTAGATGCTAACACTGCTAGCCAGCAGCACTTTCCGGTGTTGTTTTTCAACGCGTTGCGTCAGATTTACAACAGCTTGATGGCAAATAACACGGCCGAGTGATTGATATCGCTACCGGTCGATAATCATGGAGCAGAGTCCAACCGTTGAGCAGTTCTATGACACGTCCATGGTCCGGACCGGCGCGCAACTGCTGACTGACAGACAGACAAACACGGACGAACCGGACCGGCCGGTCGGCTAACTCACTACTGGACGTCCGAGCGGCTCTGTGGATCAAACATCGTCTATTTCACACAGGATGCGGACTCATCGCCGGGAGAAAGCGTGATCTTATAATACCTTCAATACTTCAAAGTAAATACTTAAAGTCTGGGTTAATATTAAAAGTATATATATATATATATATATATATATATATATATATATATATATATATATATATATATATACCATGAGACGCCTGTCTACAGTTCCTTTCTCATTTGGCGGCAACCTCCGCTGTCCTTAAATCCCTCGCTTTGCGGCCAGTCTTTGTGCTCCAGTTACCTTCGTGACGTATGGATGTCCCCCGTCTCTCTTGTCGAACTGCTGTCCCGGCAGATGCCACCTGTCGCTGCTCAGGGAAGCATGCTAGTGAGGGTACAGTGGCGGGAGGAGACCTGAGGAGGAAGGAAGGCGGCGGGGCGGAGTGATGCCTCCCTACAACTACCAGGAAACTGGTGGCCGCAGCGGGGGCCCCGCCCACCCCACTTCCCATTGGCCAAGAGTGCAGGAGGGGCGGGTCGGACAGGCGGAGCAGCGCTGGTAATGTCTCGCTATGTTGTGGTACTGAGATCTGACCCGCCAGCGCCCCCTAGTCATCCTACAGACAGAGTCACGGTGTTACGCGTCTTGGTTTTTCAACCTTTGTTTGAGCCACGGCGTATTTTTTTTACATTGAAAAAAATCATTTTGTGCTCATTTCTTTCAGCCAACATGACGATGTAGTCCCTGTCATTCCTGCCTACAGCAGTCAGGCTGTACAACTGTAATGTAATGCAACATCCCATCCACTGGGATACAAATAAATTTCTCATGTAGATTGCAATAGAAACTATTTAGCAGAGCATGTAGCACATGTACATTCAAAGGTTTAATATGTAAATATCTTGCTTTTTTCTGTACATACTTACAAATATTTTATTTTTGTCTGTATCTTCAGTTAATATAATACTTGACCTTTTGCCCTGTAGACAATTTCTTTTTTCTTTTTTGTTGTTGCTGTAATTATGCAAATTTCCCCATTGTGGGATCAATAAAGGTCTTCTTCTTCTTCTTCTTCTTCTTCATTATTTACACTCAGTCAGTTTGAAGCGAAGCTGCGATCCTGGGAGGAATTGAGGGAGGGAAACAGGCTCACATTCAAACAAAGGTTTCCTGCTGTCTCTCAGGTACATCCCATAATATTATCATTTCTTTACTGGGACCTTGTCTGCTACTGTGGCTTTACAGCCCAGTGAGAGAGAGAGAGAGAGCAAGAGAGAGACAGAGAGAGAGAGCGAGAGGGAGAGAGAGAGAGGGATATATACATATATATATATATATATGTATATATATATATATATATATATATATATAGAGAGAGAGAGAGAGAGAGGGAGAAAGAGAGAGATTCGCCACGCTGTTCATAAGCCACACATGAACTCCCTCCAGTCTGTCTGCAGTAAAAAAACAAAAAAAACAAACGTGTCTGTTTTATAATTTCCTTGGTGGCTCTCAGTTGCCATGAAAAATAATAAAGACCAGTGACCAAATGGAATTGCTTGTCATCAGCAGCAGCTCCTCGGCCACATGACTCAGATCTGTAGCTGGTGGAAGAAACCAGGAAGACAGCGTTTGAAATGATTCATCTCTGAAGTCCTTGCCGAGTGAGGCTGGGAGCAGGTTTCTGAGATTGCCTTGAATCAGGACCTATTCACAGTGTGGGATGACACACACACACACACACACACACACACACACACACACACACACACACACACACACACACACACACACACACACACACACACACACACCTAGTCGTCTCCTCTGAGGTGGCAGAGCCAACTGGTTTGTGTTTGCACAGGTGGAGGCACACCTGCAACCTTTGCACATCGGAAAAGATCCATCCATCCATCCATCCATCCATTCGTCCATCCATCCAACCATTCATCCCTCCATCCATCCAACCATCCATCATCACTTCTCCTGCAACTTCAGGGTCCAGGGCGTTGGCAGGTGTTACACCTTGCACAAGTCATATTAAAACCATCATCTAGACAACAAGATATAAAAGTGTGGATCATCCAAAAAAGAAGTCAAGAGTTCACCAAACAAATCTAGACATTTAATGTAATAAAGTTTCATTTCCATGACAAAGTAAAAAAATGAATAAGTTAGAATTTGACGGCTGACGACATTTGCAGCACTTCTCAGAGCTGACTGTGGTCCAGGTGTGACTGTGCGCCTCCTCCTCCTCTTCCTCCTCCTCCTCAGGGGGGCGTCGGCCCATCGGCGCTGCCTTGCTCAGTGGCCAGTAGGGGGAAGCACTCACACACACTGTCTTTCAGCTTCTTCTGCGGTGAGGAGAAGTCTCCAAACTGAGGTTGTGCCGCTCTGAAGGTCCTGGAGGACCTGGAGGTCCTGGAGGACCTGGCCAGAGTCTTCCTCTTGCCGTCCTTCTTCTTCTTCTCCTCCTTGTAGGCTGCGTTCATGTTGGCCATCACCTGCGATGTTTGAAGGACGAGTGTTGTTCAGCAGAGGTGAGAAGTCACCAAGTACAGTCATACTTTGTCACTGCACTCTCAGGTACCTGTGCTGCTTCACTTATGGCACAAGAATACAGTTTGACTTCAGAACCTCTGCTTTCTTACTTTCACTGGAATAAAGGTGTTGAATCAGTACTTTTGCTTTAACCACAGTATTTTTTACACAAGTATCCACACTTTTTCTGAAGTACAGAATACTTTTGCCACCACTGTTGCTGGTGTTCCAAAATAAAAGCCTGTTCCACTGAAGTCTGCGAGACGTCTAGTGAAGGTCGACTGGGTCGTTTCAGTGGCGGAGGATCAGCCACTGAGACGACCTCTTGAAGCCCGCAAGACCCAGTCCAGGTCCTGTCCACATGCTAAGGGGTTAGAATACGTACCAGCTGCTTGAGCGAGTGCTGCTGCTCCTGCATGATGGCCATGCAGGAGGAGGCCTGCTCCTTCAGAGGGAACACCTCCTCCTCCTCCTCCTCCTCCTCCTGCTGCTGCTGCTCTTCGCAGCTCAGCAACTTGACAGACGTCTGCGGGGGACACAGGAAGTCAACCAGGTCACTCATCTCCACGAGTCCACCCGGGTTCTCCCTCGGTCCCCCCCCCCCCCCGAGTGTCGGCACCTGGCTGGGGGAGCTCCTGGCCCTGCGGCCAAACATGAGCGAGTGCGGCGTGAACCTGGTGGTGGGGTTGACGGCCGTCCTGAAGAGGAAGAGCAGCGGCTCCAGGAAGTCGTCCCACTCATCCTGCTTCTCCGCCACCATGCGCAGCAGCGCCTCCCGCAGCAGCGGCGCCGTGCGGTCGTGCAGCGGGTCCAGCTGCGGCTGACGCTCCAGCGCCGACACCTCCTGCGCCGCACTCCACTTGTGGCGGAGCAGCCGCGTCACCTGGTCAGAGACAGCAGAGCAGCAGGGGGCGCCGTCACAACCACGTGGGTTTTTTCTTTTTTTCTTCTTTTCATTTTTCACCGACGAGCCTGTTTGCAACGCCGTCGGTCAGCCTGCAGGCCTCACCTCCGCACAGAAGTCTGAGCTTTGAGCGCACACCAGGGTTCTGGAGGGGCCGAACCTGAAGAAGAAGAAGAAGAAGAAGAAGGAGAAGAAGAAGAACAAGAAGAAGAAGAAGAAGGAAGAAGAAGAAGGAGAAGAAGAAGAAGGAGAAGACGAAGAAGGAGAAGAAGAAGAAGAAGAAGGAGAAGAAGAAGAAGCGCTTTATGGCAGTTTTTCATTGGGATAAAAGGAAAACAAGGTGCTTATTTTTTTACAAAAAAACAAAGATTGGTCAAACTCACAGTGCCACACCGATGGAAATTACACACATGTACACACTCATATACACATAGATGCTGATGCTAAATGATGAATAAAATTCCAGCTTGAAGCGTATCTGCACACAGAATGTTTTTGTAGCGACACATTCCACTGAAGCTTCTCTGAAACCTTCTCCACTGAAGCTTCTCAACTCTTTCATCAGCTTAGTGAGGTGCCACTGCACAGCAATCCTGCAGCAGAGATTATAGCGCCACACTGAGGCTGCAAAAATGCAAAGATTAACATTAGGGGGCGCCACAGCCAATGTACTTTCAACCACTGGCAGTGGTGTTCCCCAATAAGAACTCGAGGTAGGGGGCGCCATTGTTCTCACAGTAAAAGTGAGTTGGTCTGGAGCCCTGGTCAAGGTCAGCCAGAAGTCAAGCCAGACTTCTTCCTTTCTCCCATGAAGCCTTGCAGGATCCCTTGTCTCAAGTGGGATTATTGGGGGTCCTGCAGTGGCTCGGTTCTGACTGTGTTCTCTCGTGTTCTGTTCCACTCTGTGTTTATTCTATTGTTGCTTATTTACCCGAGTGGTCAAAGGGGTGAATTGAAAACCGTCAAACTGACCTCAGGTCTTCCATCACCGTCAATGACAGAAAATCTTTGGTTAACATTGGCAGCCTCTGGTGTCAGCTGGCGCCAGAGTGAATCTGAGGCTCCTCCTACCTGTAAAGACACCTGGAGATACACCTGGCCACGGAGAGGGCGTCCGCCCCGCCCACCGCGAAAGCTTCAGGCCACTTGCTGAAGTAGTCGACCAGCAGCGTGACGGCCGTGTTGCCGCGCTGCGTCTCAGGGAAGGGACCTGGAGACCACGCACAAATAAAAGCCGTGTTTCTAAGATTTCAACAACGTACAATCGTGATTTGCAGGTTTTTCCATTGAATGGTGTGAAGAGCATCAGCTGTAATAATTCTAGAGATCTTATCAGAAAGACGTTTGCTTTTGTTTGTTTACGTCTGTTTGTTTACGGTCGTTCCATTTTTCTCTCTGATGACTTGTCAACAATATTCAATCTTCTCCGTCCAATCACAACGCGCCATTTGCTCAGCCCCAAGTACTGAGTTTGTTTGCCAAGCAGAAGCGATATTGCGACACCAAGTGGACACATTTAGAACAGCACTTTCTCTCATTGAGAAATTGCAGTTTTTATATTTTGCAAAATCCTCTCGCAGGCCGGAAAAAAACAGTTTGCAGGCCTGATCCGGCCCGTGGGCCGTGTATTTGACACCCCTGCTCTATATGGATGCGTGTGAAAAAACCACCTGATGAGAGTCAGAACCTTTGAGCCATATTGGAGAGGTTTCTCTGAAGTTGAGCTGTTTCCATCACCAGGTTTTCTGGCCATGTTCAGGTTGAGTGCAGTTCTAGGGGGGATGGAGACGCAGCGAGACAGAGCGCCACCATGCTGCCAGGACCACACAGGTGGCGGTGCCCCCTGCTGGAACACACCTACAATGTCCACGCCCACGACGTCCCACGGTGCGTCCACCTTGATGGGCCGGACCACCCTACACACGTTCTTAGCCCTCTCGGCGTGCTGACAGGTCTCACACACTTTGATCTGCAGGAGGAGCGAGAGGAGGAGGAGCAAGAGGAGGTGGAGGAGCAAGAGGAGGAGGAGCAGGGAGAGGATGAGATGGAGGCGCAGGACCAGGAAGAGGAGGAGAACCAGGGGGAGAAGATCAGAACACTCTAACCAGTACCCAGTCCACCACGTCCCTGATGATGCCCAGCCAGTAGAAGTTGCTCTGGATCCGGTGCACGGTCTTCTTCTGGCCCAGGTGGTGGCCCAGGTCGCTGAGGTGGCAGTCCAGGAAGATCTGCCTCTTCCTCTGCGCCTCGATCACCACCTCCCTCTTCTCCTTCTTCTTCTTGGCTCCCACGTAGTAAAGCTTCTCCTCTGGACAGACAGGAGGACAGTGGCAGTGGCTTCGCTTAGCACGCGAGTCATAAACAAACACTCTGGTTGTTGTTGTTTGTTTGTTTGTTTGTTTGTTTGTTTTTCTTCTCACCATCGATGATGAATTTCTGCGCGTATCTCCGGAGGTTCTTCCGGCGCAGCGGGCTCATGCTGAGCGGGAAGCAGCCTTTGGCCACCAGGGTGTAGACGTCCGACAGCTTGTTGGAGCCGGACTCCTCCACCAGCACCTCCTCCTGCTCCTCCACCATCTCCTCCTGCTCCTGCTCCTGCTCCTCCACCACCTCCTCCTGCTCCGCCACCGGCAGCGACTCCACGCTCAGCATGTCCGCGCAGACTGCGGGACGAACGTTGGTTCATGAAAGGAATACACAAGAGGTTGTGTGTTTGCTTTCATTCCCGCATCTCATCCTCCTCTAGCGGAGCGGCATCGCGTCCTCCTGGCGGCAGCAGAATCACAACAGGAAGCGGCGAGCTCAGCTGACTCCTCCCTCTTCTTCTACGGCAGCCGAGTGTGTCTGTGTCTGCATAAGTGCCTCCGCCCCCAGTGGACATCCGGTGAAACTACACTGTGTGTGTGTGTGTGTGTGTGTGTGTGTGTGTGTGTGTGTGTGTGTGCGTGCGTGCGTGCGTGCGTGCGTGCGTGTGTGTGTGTGTGTGTGTGTGTGTGTGTGTTGAAAACTTGACTTTGAAAAATATAATTGTGGATAAACAGTGCAGCATAGGCACAGTGGTCGGCGCTGCTGCCTCACAGCAAGAAGGTCCTGGGTTCCATTCCAGGCCTGGGACCTCTCTGTGAGGAGTTTGCAGGTTCTCCCTGTGTCTGCGTGGGTTCTCCAGGTTCTCTAGGTTCTCCCTGTGTCTGCTGGGTTCTCACCAGGTTCTCCCTGTGTCTGCTGGGTTCTCTCCGGGTTCTCCGGCTTCCTCCCACACTCCAGAAACATGCATGTGAGGTCAATTGAAGACTCTAAATTGTCCGTAGGTGTGCATGTGAGTGTGAATGGTTGTGTGTCTCTCTGTGGCCCTGTGATGAAGTGGCCACTGGTCCAGGGTGTCACCCTGCCTTCACCCTGAGACAGCTGGGAGAGGCTCCAGCAGACCCCCAGGACCCTGAGCTCGGGACTAAGCGGGTATAGAAGATGGATGAATGAATGAATGAATGAATGATAAACACAGTAATGAAGTGAAGTTTAGTTAATTTGTGACTCATTAATACATCATTCGACATTGGTTACTATATGCTGTATATTTGACTTCATTTATTTTTAGGAAATGTCAGCAGTCGAGGAATTGTTGTTGTTGCGTTCAGATTTATTTTCTTAATGAAGAATCTACTGGGGAATTAAACTCAAGTTCTTTCCAGGTTCACGCACTTGAAAGGCAAAGTTCCGAGTTTGATCTCAGAGATTAATGTCATAATTCCGGGAGTTGTCCGTGACTCCGGATCCGATCCCAGAACGCTGAATCCAGCGGTTCTGCTGACCTCCAGGACCGAACCCAACCTGAAGCATCTCCCCCAACAGGAAGTCGTGCCGACCCTCGCGACTTGCTGCGGGTTCACGTGATCTTCTTCTGCGCGTCCAAACTGCAAGGTGGTGGTGGAGAGGCAACAGGTGAGGGGCGCGAGGACTGCCTCACGTGGTCCTTCCGTCTGTCCCCCCCAGTGCGTGCTGTTGCCATGGACACGAGCGACGCAGCTTTAGCCAGTTAGCTTCCCTGGAGCGACTTCACCGTCCTGCTGTCGTTCATCAGGACTGCGAGGCTCTACCGTCGCGTGGGGAAACATTTTCGTCTCACTTTTACTTAAATTATGATGACGTCGTTTGATTTTTTTTTTTCATTTTTTTTTTTTTAGTTAGAGCATATTAACAGGTAAGTTTATCTGTTAGCCTGAAGGTTGTCCAAATATAAACGGACACTTCTCATCGCACAGTTTTGCTTGGATATTGTTGCTCATCTTTAAGAAAAGAAATAAGAAATAAATGACTAGTCAGTGGATTTTATCAATGGATGAGATTCCTTAATATCTCTCATAGTAATATAGACACGTTAGAAATGCTCTATTTTTCAACTCACACTGGTCATTGTAGATGTACTCTCCTTCTCCTTCCGAGAGCTTTAAATAAAGGTTGATATTGGTTGTTGTTTTTTTGTTTTTTTTAGCCCTTTCACGCTGAATACAAGTTAATGCAGTCTTGTTTTATATTTCTGCCCGCAGTGCATTCAACACTTTTGTTGAAAAGGTTTAAAAAGTTTTGGTGAAATTCACTTGACCACTTCCTGTCCTACAATAAGAGCGTGTTTGTTGTTGTTTTGTTTTTTTTAAACAAATATTTCGGTCGTTTTCTTCTATGATTCTTAGTTTGTTGCTCACAACAGATTAGAATTTATTGTGGTTGTAAAAAAAAAATAATAAAAAAGTGATAGGAAAGTTTTTCATGGAACTTCTGTGTATGATGTGGATGAATGGTTGAGTAAAGAATAACGAGGGGGAAGTTGCTGAGGAGGCACCGGCGGCTGAGGAAGACATGGATCCTCCTCCTCCTCCCGAGGCCCTGCGGCAGGTAAAAAGCCTTGTTTCTCTTCCTGGTTGACACGATGCAGCGAAGCGCCGCTGACCAGCCTGTCTGCTCGTTCTCTGTCCGTGACAAAGATCTTCATCAGCTGCGTGGCGCTGCCTGACGTGACCGAGGCGTCGTGGACGGAGGAGGTGAAGGATGCGGTGGACCACTTCATCCTCGACTCCTCCGTCACCACGCTGCTGCTGTACGTGGACGCCGAATCCAAGCTGAGGGCGGAGCACACCATCGCCGCCGTGGTAGGCAGCACTTCCTGTTTCCCGCAGACCCGTGGCGGAGAAGAACTGCGTCCTCCTCACGTCTCCCCGTCCTTCTCAGCACGAGCAGAACCTGCTCTTCTACTTCATCCGCCACCCCGGAGCCGACGTCAGCGAGGAGACCTTCACCACGGCGGTGCAGTTCGGCAACGCCAGGGGCGACGCCCCCAACAGGCTGCTGACCGACATGACGTGGCTGCACGGCCCCGCCGTGGCGCTCACGCCTTTCAGGGACAAGAGCATCAAGGACAACTACCACTACCACATGCACGGCCTGCTGGCCTTCTTCACAGGTCAGAGGAAGCAGCGGAGTCGCCGCGGTCTTCGGCAGTGAGGGGAAGGTCCTGCCTGTGATGTCACTAAGGGCACTGGTGTCTTCTCCTTTTTCTCTGCTCGGGTGAAACAGACGAGGTGTCCAAGAAGGAGCACCGCACCGTCCTCTACATCCCCTCTGAGTGTCTGCAGTTCAGCCCGGAGGAGGCCAGCAAGGACAAGCAGCTGCTGGAGCGAATGGAGGGTGAGGCCACGCCCACCATCAAGCCCATTCCTTCCCCCACATTTGTCCCGTGACCAGACAAACAATTGAATTGTAAAATAAAAGTGTGTCTAGAAAAATATTGCTACCTGTTTTTTAAAAAAGCGCTGATTCAACTCCTTGTAAAAGTGAGAACGTAAACGTGTTTTTTGCCAGGAATAAAACAACAAGCATTTTGAGCGGCTTTGCGACTCTCAAAACTGTAGTTTTTCTCTTTTCAACTCGATCACCACCTTTCAGTGACAATAACATTTTTAATTTCTATATTTTTATTTTTCTCTGTACTGAAAACGTCCTGAGCAGTGACCCCCAAAACCAAGGCATTCTAAAATAATCTCCCTCAAGAATATCATCCACTTTTATATTCAACTGCAGAACAACAGCAGAGTTGGAAAAGCTCCCCTTCAACTAGAAAAAAAAATTCATTCCTTTAAACAGGATTTGTATATTTGAAACACTTGTAAAGACAAAAGCAACCACCGTGTTTTTCCAATGTGAGGGCTCGAAAGCAATCTGCAGTAAAGTACAGACGCCTGAGAAAGTCCAGTCACAGAGTGTTTGTACTCCCTGCAGTGGTGATGATCCACTGGACGGACCAGATCAAGGAGCTGCTCAGCAACCAGAAGGCGCCGGAGAAGAGCACGGCCTGCGGGCCGCTGCAGGAGCTGGCCTTCTGGACCAAGCGCTGCACCAAGCTGGTGGACGTCAGCGAGCAGCTGCAGAAGCCTGAAGTCCGACACGTCCACAACATCCTGCAGCTCTCCAAGTCCGTCTACATCCCGCGCTTCAGCAAGCTGGCCGTGGAGCTGCAGGTGAAGCTCCCGCTCCGCCTTCTGTGATGTCACAAAGGGCAGTGGGGTATAAGGTTGTAGGAACATCACACTGGTGTGAAGCTGCTCCACTGGAGTCCAGGATGGAGTGTGAAAATCCAACAATGTGAATGCAGCAGATGTTAAGAATGCCTCTATGTTCTCCTCTTGGTGTGTGTGTGTGTGTGTGGGTCCACAGGACTGCTGTCAGCAGGCCGACCTGAACGTCAAGTTCTTGGCCATCCTGAAGGAGCCGTGTGAGGAGCTGGCTGAGCTGGGTCCCAACCAGGTGACCCCCAAGTTCAAGTTCATCATCACCCTCATCCGCATCATCTGGAACAACAACAAGCGCTACAGCACCAGCGAGAGGGTTGCCGACCTCTTCCACATGGTACACACACATACATGGGAGTAGAGAGAGAGAGAGAGAGAGAGAGAGAGAGAGAGAGAGAGAGAGGGGAGAGAGAGAGAGAGAGGGAGGGAGAGGGAGGCAGAGAGAGAGGGAGAGAGAGGGAGAGAGAGAGAGAGGAGAGAGAGAGAGAGAGAGGCAGAGAGAGAGGGAGAGAGAGAGAGGGAGAGAGAGGGGGGAGAGGAGAGAGAGAGAGAGGGAGAGAGAGAGGGAGAGAGGAGAGAGAGAGAGAGAGAGAGCATCATATTCACAGTAAAACAAGGAGAAGGAACAGAAGAAGGTGGTTGAGACAGGAGGAGGAGGAGGAAATGGAAGGACAGGAGGAGAAGAATGAGGTGGAAGACGAGGAGCAGAGTGAGGAGGAGATAGAGGAGGTGAAGTTAGAGGAGGAGTAGGAGGAGGAGGAGCTGCAGTGATCTGCGGTGGCGCTGAACACTGCCGACTGCTCCTCCAGGTGACCAACGAGATCATCAGCCTGTGCTTCCGCAGCATCTCCCTGGACCAGATCTTCCAGGGCTGCGTCACCTCCAGCAAGAAGAACCTGAAGGAGTGCATCGAGTGCTGCATGTCCTGGAAGAAGACCTACCTGCACACCTCGCAGATTCACCGCAAGTACGAGCGTGGGCGTGGCCTCCTGCCGTGGCTCCCGTCCTCTGATTGGTCCGCACCTTCTCAGCCCCTCCCCTCCCTGTCCCGCCACCAGGTACTCGCCCCACGGCTGGATCCTAGACGAGACCAGCTTCTTCGTGGTGATCGACGCCTCCATCCAGAGGTTTAAAGACCTGATAGAGGTGAGAGCTTCTCTCACCCACTGAGGAACCCCAGGAACCCACAAGAAGTCACGCACCGCTGATGCTTCTGCTGTTTCTCCTCTCTCAAACAAGGTCTGTGACTGCCAGCACCAGTTTGCCCGCTGGGAGGACGGCCAGCAGAGGGCGCTGCCCATCTTTGGAGGCTGCCAGGGCCCCGAGTTCAGCCGTTACATGCTGGAGATCGAGGGGAACCTGCAGCGGAGCCTGCAGAGGCTGCGTGCCCTGGACCACAGCATCCTGGACATCGAGAACACGGGATGGTGCACCGAGTTCAACACGTAGGTCCAGGACCAGATAGTAGGCAGCCAGGTCTCACCTGCTCCTCAGCTCCCGGTGAGATGATGATGAGTCACTGCTGTGTGTGTGTGTGTGTGTGTGTGTGTGTGTGTGTGCAGGTTCTGTGCCATGGTGAAAGACCTGGAGATGATGATGCAGAACCTCATCTGCACCATCTTCAGGACGGTGCACAGCGTGGAGGAAGGCGTGCGGCTGCTGGACATCTTCAGGCCTCTGACCCCTCGAGAGGTTGACCTCTGACCTTTCCACCCCCCTCCTACCCCCCCCCCAGTGCTGCTTGTCCACCATCTCCTGCTTCACAGTTTGGTCACACGTTCTTCTGGTTCCTCCGCAGGCCATCAAACGCACCTTCGAGGAGAAAATGGAGGAGGTGTGCAACCTGATGCACAACGAACTCCAGATGCTGCACAAGAACCTCCAGCAGCGCTCGTCCTTCCCCGACCACATGCCCCCCAAGGCAGTGAAGGCCCACTGGGCCAGGGCCCTCAAGCGCAGCATCGCCGGACCCATCAGGGTGAGTCCACCAGGTTCTCCCAATCCCCCCACTGCCGCCAGCAGCTCTGACAGCGCCCCCTGTCGCAGGTTCTGAAGAAGGCCTCCTTCATGCCCGACTCGGGGATCAGCCTCAGCCTGACCCAGACCATGCACCTGCTGGACGAGACGGAGCGCAGCAGCTACAGCGAGTGGAGCCAGAACCTGGACGCCCAGTACCTGCAGAGGCTGGAGCAGCCGCTCATGATGCGCTGCCGTGGCAACCAGGCCAAGCTGGACATCAACTTTGACAGGTAGGAGGCGCTCATGAACCCTTGGCAGCACATCGATGATTAATATTAATAGTAATAGTAATATTAATATTATAATGTTGTAACTGTTTTCATTTTATGAGCCTTGAAAGTCACAGTCAGTCCACTTCAGGCCAAAGCAGTGGAGTCAGTGCACGTGTGTGTGTGTGTGTGTGTGTGTGTGTGTGTGTGTGTGTGTGTGTGTGTGTGTGTGTGTGTGTCCTCCTGCCGCAGCCACCTGCTGGACCTCTTCTCCGAGATCGAATACTGGAGTCGGCTCAAGTACGACATCCCTCCCAGCGTCAACGACATCTACCCTCGGCGAGAGGAGCTGCGCGGCCTGCGGGAAGGGGCGCTGCTGCTCATCAGGAACTACAACAGGATTATTGGCATGCTGTCGCCCGATGAGTACGGCCTGTTCAGGGAGAGGGTCCGCATGACGGACAAGAAGCTCAACCCGGGACTGACCAAGCTGCTGTGGTCGTCCATGGGCTCGTCCAAGGTCTTCATCAGGGACGGCCTGGTGCACGTCGACGAGGTGGACCGTCCGCCGTCCATCGCTGGCTTCTCTCTCATCACATTGGCCAAGCAGATTAAAGGTCTCTGATTGCTTGTGGCCTCCTCCTACAGCTCCAGATGATCGTGGACGAGTACAAAGCCCACAACGTTACCATCGCTGGTCTGTGTCACGAGATCAGCGAGACGCTGCTCATCCATCTGGATGGAAAGACCATTTACAGGTGAGGTTCCACCTCCAGCAGCAGAACCCAGTGGTCTCAGAGCAGCATCTTGGTCCGGTCGGGTCCATCTCTTGCTTATGACGCCCTCTGTATTTTCTCAGCCTTTAAAACCCAGCAGCTTGTTTTCAAGTCCACAGCTGCTGACATGATGTGACCCGGGTTCCTCTCCCGATCCTCAGAAACCTGGATTTCGTGGACGACCAGGAACGTCACCGCCAGGTCCAGCTGCAGTCGATGAGCTCAGCGCACAATAAAATCGCTCAGCTCATGGCCGTCATCTACGAGACCTTCGCCGAGGACGGCGCCGAGGTCCGACCTCCTGCAGTACTCACAAGCGTTTAAACAGAATCTCATGAAGGCCGACCCTCATAAGATGTCTGCAGCTCTGGCTTGTGGTGCTGTGAGTCAACAGAGATCCACCTCTCTGCAGGTGCAGCGTTACTGGGAGATCTACTCCAAGAAGGTGGACCACCTGGTGCAGGAGGCGCTGAGGACCAACATCAAGAATTCAATGAAGAAACTCTCCAAGGCTATCAACGGCGACAACAAGACCACGCCCAACCCACTCTTCCTGGTGCTGGTGGTGCTGCGAGAGCCCTCCCCCCACGTCACGCCCAAGGTACCGCCCACCACAGCCACGTGCCCGCCTTCTCATGTCCCACCGCTGGGATTCACGAGTGTGTTCATGTGTGTGTGTGTGTGTGTGTGTGGTAGGTGGACTTCTCGCCGCTGCTGCCCAAGCTGGCTCAGACTGTGGACATCCTGCCGCAGCTCATCGATTCCATCTCAGGGTTCAAACACCTGCCGGAGATCCAGATGGGCCGGCCCACCGAGGGGAACCCCATCCACGTCAACATCGGTGAGGAACCCGTTCTCAGTGACCCTGCTCCACGCGGGCTCTTCACACTGAAGGAAACACCAGAAACACCACCGCTGCTGTGATCTTGCCACCTCCAGCACAAGACGAGGAGCTGAAGAAGATCCAGGCTGGTGTGATGTCGGGCATGTCCACCAACATTGTGCACCTGCAGAAACACCTCAAGACCTGGGACAAGTACCGGGACATCTGGGAGATCAAGAAGGACCCCTTCATCCTGCGCTACCAGAGGCTCAACACCTCCGTCACCAGCTTCGAGGCCGACATCAACAGGCACTCGCACACACTCACCCAAACCTTCTCGGCGGTCCAGGGACTCCTGTAGGTGTGTCAACGTTCTGCTGCCCCATCTCCAGGTACACGGAGAAAATCAGCGACGTGGAGCTGGAGGACACAGTCACCTGCATCCGCTTTGTGAAGCTGGACTGCTCGCCGCTCAAGGCCTCGCTGGTGCACCACTGCAACGACTGGCAGACCAGGCTGACGGAGCTGCTAACCCGCATGGCCTGCACGGGCCTGCAGGACCTGCACAAGTCCATGCACAGCAACGCTGAGAAGTGGGTGCTCCTCTGGAGAAATGCTTTGAGGGACCTGGAGACCTAGGGAGGCTGAGGAGGAAAGAAACTCTGCGGGTTCCTTTGCTGAAGGGGGAACTCACAACTATCAACTGTGTGTGTGTGTGTGTGTGTGTGTGTGTGTGTGTGTGTGTGTGTGTGTGTGTGTGTCCAGACTTAGGCAGCGGCCTCACACCCTGCCAGACCTCATCGCCAGCCTGAAGCTGCTGGAAACCCTTCAGGGCAACATGATCAAGACAGAGACCCAGATCCCCATGATCCACAACCAGTTTGCCCTGCTGGACAAATACGAAGTGACCCTGGATCAGACTGTAAGCGCCTCGTCCAATCAGAGGCCAGCATGCACAACCCCCCCCCCCCCACCCACACACACACACTCGCCACTAACTGCCGCCTGGCATCTCCTGCATTGGCTTCCAGGTGCTGGACCTGCACGAGAACCTGAACGAGGAGTGGGTGTGGTTCCAGGAGGTGGTGCTGGACTGTGATACTATGCTGAAGCAGGAGAAGGAGAAGTTCAAGAACAACCTGGCCACCTCCCACCAGGAGTTCAAAGTCAAAATCATGCACATTGTGGATGACTTCAACAGAAAAGGTTTACACGAGAATGTGTCAGCTTCTCCAGAAGTTCACGTCCGGATGTTGGCGCAGTGGTGATTTTACCGAGTTCTTTATGCCGTAGGTCCATTCAACAGCTCCATGGACTGTGAGGTGGCCTTGGAGGAAGTGGCACGGCGCCGCAGCGAGCTGGAGGCCCTGATGGAGGAAGAGAACCACATCATCGACGGGATGGCCTTCTTCAAAATCGAAGAGCCACACTTCAAGCCTGTGCAGCTGCTGGAGAAGGTGAGAGACGATCCCTGAGGGATGCACACCACGGCAATGTCGTGGTCTTCACGTCAGACTGAGCAGGACCTCTCTTCTGCCTGCAGGACATCGACCACTTGCAGCAGGTCTGGGAGATCATGGGGGACTGGAACGCCCAGTGGGACATCTGGAAGGAGGGCCACTTTGCCACGCTGCAGACAGAGAACATGGAGGGCACCACGCAGGAGACCTTCAAGAAGATCCAGAAGCTGCAGCGAGAGCTGAAGGTTGGCTGACAGATGCCCAGAGTTCATTATCATGTTCTTCATGTCACTTGGACAATAGTCCTGCAGTACCATCTGGAGTCTACCCTCGGAGCACAGTGTCATCTAGGGGACTGACGGATGAGTCGGCTTGTTATCGTTCTCAATATTGACAAACTCCTCTCTGCAGGACAAGGACTGGGAGATACTGGATTATTGCAAGAAGAGGATCATCCAGCTCAAGAAGATCATACCAGTCATCAGCGACCTTAGGAACCCGGCCATGAGAGAGAGGTGCTATGATGGATGGATGGATGGATGGATGATGGATGGATGGAAGGACGGACAATAAGAACCCTGCTTGGATTGTTTCAGGCATTGGCAGCAGATCTGTGACGACCTCAAGTGCTCCTTCAGCCACACCAGCCCCGACTTCACCTTGGAGAAGATCATCGCTCTGGGCCTGGACGAGCACGCCGACAAGCTGTGTGAGATCTCCGGAGCTGCCAGCAAAGAGCTCCTCATAGAACAGGTCTCTAATCTTCTTCTTCTGGCCAATGTCTCGCTGCAGAGCAACATCAGGAACAGTCTCAACCTGTGTGTGTGTCCTTCATAGAATCTGGAGGTGATTCACAAGACCTGGGATGACACCTACCTGGATGTGGAACCCTACAAAGATGCAGGACACTTCTGGCTGAAGTGAGAGACTGCAGACTTTGATCATGTTGTCTTTTTATCAAAGTTAAATGTCCAAAGTTTTATCAGATCTGTGGCGATAAGACGTCAGTGGTTTGAATTTGTCTTTGAAGTTTAACCTGAAGCACCAGGATTTTCTCCTCACCTGGTTGCTAGTTTCTGCTGAAGGGACTCTGTATTTGACGACCTCCGTCCCCCCCATCTTCAGGTGCACAGACGAGATTTTCCAGGCACTGGAGGACAACCAGGTATCGCTGTCCACTATGAAGGCGTCTCACTTTGTCAGGGCCTTTGAGCAGGAGGTGGACCGCTGGGAGCGGCAACTGTCTGTGGTGCTGGAGGTGACAGAGATGGTGCTCACTGTGCAGCGCCAATGGATCTACCTGGAGGTAATGCAGTAATGGGAGGAGTTTGAGACAGGAGACTCTGTCATCCACAGGCGTCTTCAGACTCCTCTTTTTTCCATCCCTCCAGAACATTTTCCAGGGGAAGGACATCCGCGAGCAACTGCCCAAAGAGTGCAAGGAGTTTGAGGAGGCCAGCCTCATTTGGAAGACCATCATGAGCCATCTCCACCAGCACAACAAGGCCCTGGAAGGGACGCATCACCCTGGTAGGTTTCCTCACATGGACTCCTGGTTGGAAGAGCTTCAGCTTGAACCAACTCCAGACCTCTGCAGATACAGGACTATCATTTAGCCCTCTGTTTCAAGCCTTCTATTTAAAACTCATGCGTTGCTGGGTTCAGAGTGTGGATTTATCCGTCCATCATCCACCATCCATTCACCTGTCCATCCATTCTTCCATCCATCCAACCATCCACCCATCCATCAGGATGGTTGTGGTCACTAGCCTGGGAGAGGTATTGAAGCCCTTTGTAACATCACACAGGGCTGATTTGAGGAATAAGTGGTGCAGCAGAAGACGTGATGAACGGACCCTGCTGAGAATCTCCCCACCTCCGTCCCCACATCCCCTCCTCTGATGGTCTTCTTCAGGACTGCTGGAGAACCTGACAGATGTCAGCATCAAGCTGGAGGAGATCCAGAAGGCCCTGGACCTCTACCTGGAGACCAAGAGGCAGATCTTCCCCAGATTCTACTTCCTGTCCAACGACGACGTGCTTGAGATCCTGGGACAGTCGCAGAACCCCAAAGCCATGCAGCCGCACCTGAAGAAGTGCTTCGACAACATCAAGAGCCTGAACATTGAGGATGCAAGTGCACGCACGCACACACACGAACACACACGCACGCACACACACACACACACACACACACACACACACACACACACACTCAAATTCGAAAATGAATAGTGAGCGACTATTATTTGGCACCCCCTGCAGGCCATTGGAAAGCCGGAGGCCGTGGGGATGTACTCAGCAGATGGAGAGTTTGTGTCTTTCACCAGGCTGGTCCAGCTGGACAAGGCTGTGGAGGTACAGAACTAAAGGTCTGCATCCCCGTCTAAGTCAGCCACACCTGAACTGCGTGTTTGTGCCTTGGCAGCTGTGGCTGTGTGACCTGGAGAAGATCATGCGTCTCACGCTGAAGGACCACCTGATGCGCTGCCTCCATGCTCTCAAGCAGACGAAAAAGAGAGAAAAATGGATCCCCGATTGGCCGGGACAGGTACTACACCCTCTACCTTTTTGCTAGGTATAAGTAAGTAAAGTGAAAACACTGACAAGTTTGTCATACACGAAGAAAGAAAATGTACTTCTCTGACTAAGAATGGACCCTAGCAGCAGGTCCGACTACGCCAACAACTCCTGTGAGGAAGTGGAACCGCCAGACAGAATCTGGAGAACAGGAATCAAAGCGAAAGCTGATATCAGGCCGGGTCATTTGTTCCACTGACCTGTGACACCGGGTTCCTCTGTTTTAGATGTTGATCACTGCCAGTCAGATCCAGTGGACCACCGACGTCACCAAAGCTCTCACCACCAACAAGGAGAGGGACGACTGCTCCGCCCTCAAGTCCTTGAAGAAAAAACAGGTTTGAAAAGATTGGGCCAAGTGCGGATGTTTCCTCTTTCTAAAGTATTATTTCAAAGGGACATTAAACAGTGTGTCCACTGTAGGCCACTGCTATATCCTAATAGACCTCCATGCCACTGCATGGCAAAAGCATTTATTCCAAACTGTTCTTCTTTGCTGTGTTTGGCTGGTTGTCTGCTCAACGCTGCCCCCTCATAATCTCAAGTAGGATTCATACACACACATGGTTCTGGCTTCACCTTGGTTCCCTAGGTGTCCTTGCTCCAGTGCTACTCTGAGACCATCCGAGGGAACCTGTCCAAGGTCCAGCGGCTGAAGGTGGTGGCTCTGGTCACGATTGAGGTCCACGCTCGGGACGTCATCGAGAAGATGGTGAAGGGCGTCTGCAAGGACCCCAACACCTTCGAGTGGATCTGCCAGCTGCGGTTGTACTGGGAGAAGGTTCCCGGCGAGTGGGACCAGGTGGGGGCGCCACCGAGCCTGTTCTTGATACGGACCACCTGCAAAGCGAGAGTAGCAGACGCTGACACCGTTGATGGCGTTCCTGTCGGTTCTGCAGGAGGAAGACGAGTGCATCATCCGACAGACCAACACACGCTTCGAGTACGGCTATGAGTACCTGGGGAACTCCGGCCGTCTGGTCATCACTCCTCTGACCGACAGGTGCGTTTCCACCAATCAGCAGGTTGGAGGTAACCAAGTACAAATACTTTGTGACTGTACTTATCTCAGGCATTTGTACTTTACTTGATTTCTATTTTTTGTACTCAAATATTTTCCACTCCTAACGTTGGAAAAACATGATTGTTACTTTTTTTCCCAATCAGCACTCAGTTCATTATCAGGGGGATTAAATGAAATAATCTTTACAAAGACATCAGTTGCTGTGTTTTCAAGGTGCTACATGACCCTGACCACGGCGCTTCATCTCAACCGAGGCGGCTCGCCCAAAGGCCCAGCCGGGACCGGGAAGACCGAGACCACTAAGGACCTGGGCAAAGCACTGGGTACCTATGTCATCGTGGTCAACTGTTCCGATGGGCTGGACTATAAATCCATGGGGCGCATGTACTCAGGCCTGGCTCAGGTGGGACAAGGACCGCAGATTGATGCTGATGCTACTGCCAACGGTGAGTTAGCCAGATGCTAGCCATGATCAGGAAGGCTGATTCCTTGTCCTGGTGGATGGTGTGTGCGTGTCTGTGTTTGTGTGTGTGTGTGTGTGTGTGTGTGTGTGTGTGTGTGTGTGTGTGTGTGTGTGTGTGTGCAGACGGGAGCCTGGGGCTGCTTTGACGAGTTCAACCGCATCAACATCGAGGTGCTGTCGGTGGTGGCCCAACAGATTCTCTCCATCCTGTCGGCCCTCTCGGCCGGACAGACCAAGTTCCTGTTTGACGGACAGCTCATCCGCCTGGTCAAGACCTGCGGTATCTTCATCACCATGAATCCCGGTGAGGAAGCGGCCGTAGCTGTGCAAGCGGCGGACCAAACACTCAGAGTGGGAGGAGTCTTCTTTCTTCATCGGGCATTTCCTGTCTACTTACTTTTTCTTCAGGATACGCCGGCAGAACCGAGCTCCCAGACAACCTCAAATCCATGTTCAGGCCCATCTCCATGGTGGTGCCCGATTCCACCCAGATCGCTGAGATCCTCCTCTTTGCCGAGGGCTTCAACGACTGTAAGGTGCGGAATTGGTCTTCTCGTGCTGGGGGAATGCTTGAAGGATGTTGTGAGCCCAGGAGAAGATTCTTGGTCTGCAGGTGATTGTTAAAGAAACCACTTCCCAGTGACTCCAGCTGCTGCCTCGGTCTCCTCCTCCTGCAGATGCTGTCCAAGAAGGTCTTTACCCTCTACTCTCTGGCCATGCAGCAGCTGTCCAAACAGGACCACTACGACTTTGGCCTGCGCTCCCTCACCTCGCTGCTCCGCTACGCCGGGAGGAAGCGTCGCACCGTCAACAATGTTCCTGACGAAGAGGTGAACAAAGTGGACCATGAAGCAGTTTTACCCGCTGCCGTCTTGGTCTCTCGGTCCACGCCTGCCACTCTGTTGTTAAGCTAAGTTATGTCTCCTCTCTCAGGTGGTTTTGATGGCCATGAAGGACATGAACATTGCCAAGCTGACCAGCACCGACCTGCCACTCTTCAACGGCATCACCCAGGACCTGTTTCCAGCCGTGAAGACACCAGAGATCGATTACAGCAAGGTTCTGCACTATCCCACTGAAGCCTCAGCAAACCTCCCCACTTCCAGTAGCACAGCAATGCTGTGACCTCTGGTTGTCCTGTGTCTTGCAGATGAATACGGCAGTGACGGCCCAGCTCCAGCAGAACGGCCTCCAGGTGACCCCTTTCGCCTTGACCAAAGTCATCCAGCTGTACGAGACCAAGAACTCCCGCCACTCCTCGATGCTGGTGGGCAAGACGGGCAGCGGGAAGAGCGTGACCTGGAGGATCCTGCAGAAAGCCCTGACCGCCCTGCACCAGGGTGGAGACAAAGATTACAACGTTGTCCAGGTCTGCAGTGGTGCTGGTGGACCAGGAGTTGAAAAAAATAAGCTGTCCCTTCAACCTCTGTCCCTGGTGGTTTCAGGTCTTCCCCCTCAACCCCAAGGCCATGAGTCTGGGAGAGCTGTATGGAGAGTATGACCTCACCACCGATGAGTGGGCTGATGGAGTGCTGTCCTCGCTCATGAGATCCGCCTGTGCAGGTGTCAGAACACTGAAGACACACCCCCAGTAGTCCCCCCAACACTCAGCCCGTGCTTATGACTCCTTGTCATACTTGATTTCCAGTGGTGAACCTCCAGGTTCTGATTTGCGCCGCTGATTCGTTCCATCCTGTAAACCTTGTTCTTTTTTTTTCAGACGAGAGTCCGGATGAGAAGTGGATTGTGTTTGACGGGCCCGTCGACACCCTGTGGATCGAGAGCATGAACTCCGTCATGGATGACAACAAGGTGTTGACGCTCATCAATGGAGACAGGATCTCCATGCCGGAGCAGGTGAGAGATTCCAGGCCCCCAGACCTCAGCAGCGGTTGAAGCAGGTCTCAGCTTGGTCAGATGTTTGAGATGATTGTTCTTTTTCCTCTCTCAGGTGTCTCTGCTATTTGAGGGGGAGAACCTGGCTCAGGCGTCTCCAGCCACAGTGTCCCGCTGTGGGATGGTCTACAACGACTACACTGACCTGGGATGGACGCCGTACGTTCAGTCCTGGTTGGACAAGCGTCACAAGGTGTGTGAAGAACAAGCACCATGGCTCTTTCAGAAGTCCAGGCTATGGGTCTTGCTGCTGACTCTGATCATTTTCCTGCTGCAGGCTGAAGTGGAGCATCTCAAACTAATGTTTGACAAGTACATTGAGAAGGTCATCAACTTTAAGAAGAGCAGCTGCAAGGAGCTGATTACCATCACTGAGCTCAATGGTGTGATGTCCCTCTGCCGCCTCTACGACGCGCTGGCCACAGCTGACAATGGGGTGCGACGTCATCTGACTCCTCCAGAGATGTTCTTGAGACTCTCGCCAATCAACCAACCCAATCTCCTTTTTTCATTACCTTGCAGATAAATGTCTCCGACACAGAACATCTGGCCGTCATGGTGGAACTCTGGTTTGTCTTCAGCCTCATCTGGTCCATCTGCAGCTCTGTGGACGAGGCTGGACGCAAGAAGATTGACAATTTCCTGCGGGAGATGGACTGCAACTTCCCCGGCAAGGTTCTGCTGTCTCCTTCCTCCTTCTGTGCTGGTTCTGATCACTTTGTTTTCTCCCAGAAGATTATGGGCCATATTGATTAGTAAATCAAACAAACAAATGAAAGAGGCCGATTTCCTCCTGGGTTAGTTGGCTCCACCCTCTGAGACCCACTTTGTCTTAGTCTTCTTCCAAACGTGGGAGGTCCAACCAAGCCTCAATTTTAGCAGAAGGCTGCAAACACAGGCCTACAAAAGCTGCTTCCAGGACATCTAGGAAGGTTTTTTTTCCATCATTGCTGGTGTGTGGCTGCTCCACCAGAGTCCTGGATGGAGATGTGTCTTCTACTGTGGGTCTACCCACCACCAACCTCCTCTGACCTGCTTCTGCTGTGTGAAAACCCTTTCAGGACACAGTCTACGAGTACAATGTGGACACCAAGAAGAGGACGTGGATCTCTGTGGAGGAGAAGCTGCCAAAGGGTTGGCGCTACTGCGATGAGTGAGTAGGAATCAAGAGCTCAGCAGTTGCTTTCTCTTGCAACAGCTCAAACTTCACCCTCCTGCCTCCGGCCACTTCCTCCAGGGCTCCCTTTTACAAGATCATGGTCCCCACTGTGGACACAGTCCGCTATCACTTCCTGGTCAAGGCTCTGGTTCTGAGTCAGTACCCGGTTCTGCTTACCGGCCCTGTGGGAACCGGCAAGACCTCGGTGGCCCAGTCGGTCCTAGGGGGACTGACTGACAGGTGGACTGGCCTCACCATCAACATGTCTTCTCAGGTGGGAGCCCACTCTAACCCTAACGCTTACCTCACCTCAGAAAGCAGACCCAGGTCTCACAGGTTCTCCGTCCTCCCCCCAGACCACGGCCGGTAATATCCAGGCCATCGTGGAGAGTCGTGTGGAGAAGAGGACCAAGGGTGAATTTGTGCCGACAGGTGGGAAGCGTCTGCTGTGCTTCCTGGATGACCTCAACATGCCAGCCATTGACCTCTTTGGCTCCCAGCCCCCGCTGGAGCTGCTGCGCCTCTGGATTGACTACGGCTTCTGGTACGACCACCAGAAACAGACCCAGAAGTTTATCAAGGTGAGAGACAGTCCAGTCCCTGCTAAGGTGATGGAGTGTGAGAGACGTTCATACTCTGCAACCTGGCAACCTGTGTGTGCAGGACATGTTCATCCTGGCATCCATGGGGCCCCCTGGTGGAGGGAGGACCAATATTTCACAGCGCTTGCAGAGTCGCTTTAACCTCATCAACATGACCTTCCCTCACGTAAGAGCCACAACATGCTTACCCCCCTGAAACTGGCCACAGCCACCAGAAGGCGCCGGTCCAGATCACAAGCTGTCCTTTCTCTGTGTGTGCAGGAGTCCCAGATCAGGCGCATCTTCAGCACAATGATCAACCAGAAGCTGGAGGACTTCAAGGAGGACGTGAAGCCCATCGGAGACATTCTGACTCAGGCCACACTCAAACTCTACTCCGCTGTTTCCGCTCATTTTCTCCCCACTCCCGCCAAGATACACTACCTGTTCAACCTGAGAGACATCTCCAAGGTGAGCGACAGGCTTGCGGTCGCTGTCAAGGCCCAGAAAGCTGTTTACTATCCAGGCAGGCTGGATGGAGTGTTAGCTAAACCCGTCACCACTCGTAGGTGTTCCAGGGTCTGCTGCGAGCCCATCCCGAGTTCCACAACAACAAGAACAACATCACCAGACTGTGGATCCACGAGTGCTTCAGGTGGCTGCAGCTCACGCCTCTCACACCCGTGACACTGTGACATTTAACCCGTGCCCTTCCTCCTGTTTGTACTGGAAGGGGTGAAAATGTTCCCTGTGTTGTGTTGTGTTGTGTTGCGGTTGCGGTTTCAGGGTTTTCTCTGACCGGCTGATCGATTACACCGACCTGGAGGCCTTCGTGGGCCTGCTGGGGAAGAACCTGGCCTCACTCTTTGACCTCACCTTCCACGGCATCTGCCCCAACAAGCAGCCGCCCATATTTGGTACAGCGCTCGCAAGTTCGCACATTAAATGATGACAACGTGTTGGGCAGTGTGTTTTCTTTGTCACGCTATTGCTGTTTGTGATTGACTGACAGGTGATTTCCTGAACGAGTTCCGTGTGTACGAGGACCTCCGTGACCTGAACAACCTCAAGGCCTTCATGGAGACGCAACTGGACGACTACAACCAGATGCCGGGACTGGTGCCAATGAGTCTGGTGCTCTTCAAAGACGCCATCCAACACAGTGTGTTCCAAACACCACACACACACACACACACACACACACACACTGGGGAACACCAGTGCAGGTGGTGGTAGGATTGTTGGGTCTGCAGTGGAGCCAGCAGCAGCTACAGTCTGAGCCAAAGGGATTTTAAGATTCTGTTTCTTCGTGGTGGCATCTCCGCAGTGATTGGCCGGTGGCCTGCAGGTGGATTAACTAAGTGGTCGACCCTCTGTCCTCAGTCACCCGGGCAGTGCGTGTCATCAGCCAGCCACGGGGCAACATGCTGCTGGTGGGCGTTGGCGGCTCCGGCAGGCAGAGCCTCTCCAGGATGGCGGCCTACATCTGTGAGTACCAGGTCTTCATGGTGGAGGTGACCAAGCAGTACCGCAGACAGGAGTTCCGAGAAGGTGAGAAAAAACCATCCTGACTCACAGACGACACCGAGGTCACCACCGAGGTCACCACCGAGCTCCCCTCCCGCTTACAGACATCAAGCGTCTGTACCGGCTGAGCGGCGTGGAGGACCGGCCCACCGTCTTCCTCTTCAACGACACTCAGATCGTGGACAAGTCCTTCCTGGAGGACATCAACAACATCCTGAGCTCTGGGGAGGTTCCCAACCTCTTCAAGCCGGACGAGATCGCCGAGGTCTGACTGCTGAGGCTCTCTCCTCTTCTCTTCTTCATCCCTCTTCTCTTCATAATGTCTCTTCTGCTGCGCCCCCTGCAGGTGTGCAACGCTCTGTCGGAGGACGCCAGGCGGGACAAGGTGCTGCAGACGCCCGACTCTCTCTTCCGGTACCTGATCGAGCGGGTCAGGAGCAACCTGCACGTCATCCTGTGCATGAGCCCAGTGGGGGAGCTCTTCAGGTGGGTCCTGCTGGTCTTCAGACCGCGTGGCTACAAAAGATCGATTTCAGTGAGGTTCTCCCTCTTAATCCCCACTGGACAGGAAGCGCATCCTCCAGTACCCAGCGCTGGTCAGCTGCACCTCTATCGACTGGTTCTGTGACTGGCCCAGAGACGCTCTGCTGGAGGTGGCCGAGAGGTACCTGGACGGTATGGAGCTGGGCTCCAAGGAGGGGGTGAGGAGGACTGGCACACACACACACACACACATGGACAGATCTTCTCTCTGGTTGAACTGTTTCCTGATGGAGCTCCTGTCAGAGCTCTTGAAGGGAGCTGTGTGGTGGAGAAACACTAAAGTCCTGCCAGTCCAGCAGGTGTGCAGGGTCTCAGCAGGCTTCCCGGCTTCGGCCTCCTGCCACTGGCCTCCTGTGCACCTCACTGCTGACCCTCTTACTTTTTTACGAGGTTGGAGAGTTGTTGAGGAGTCTTCTTGTTCTTCAACATCAAGCTTCATTTTCCACCTTGTGCTCTGAGACTTTTAGCTCCTCCTCCTGCTTGCCTGCACCCAAACGCAGCTGATGGCTGCCCGCTTGTTTGTTTGCTGTCTCAGATCCAGACAGACGTGGCCAGCATCTTTGTGACCACCCACCAGTCGGTGGCTCAGATGTCCAGCAGGATGAAGCTGGAGCTGCGGAGACACAACTACGTGACGCCCACCAACTACCTGGAGCTGGTGTCTGGATACAAGAAGTGAGGAGCTCCGCCCTACTGCAACACAACAACACAGAACTAGCATTGACCGCCCCCATGTCTGTTTGTGTGTGTGTCCGCGCGTGCACGGCCAGGCTGCTGGCAGAGAAGCGCAGTGAACTGGGCGGAAAGGTCAGCAAGCTGCGGACCGGCCTCTTCAAGATCAGCGACACGCGGGAGAAGGTGGAGGCCATGTCGGTGGAGCTGGAGGAGGCCAAGAAGCAGGTGGCCGAGTGCCAGATTAGCTGCGATGAGTACCTGTCGGTCATCCTGCAGCAGAAGAAGGAGGCTGACAAGCAGCAGAAGGTGAAGAAGAAGAAGAAGAAGAAGAAGAAGAAGAAGAAGAAGAACCAGTAGCAGTAGCAGCATCTTTGCAGGCTCCTCACTTCCTGTTTCCACAGGTGTAGCTTTGACAAGTGTGTGTGTGTGTGTGTGTGTGTGTGTGTGTGCGCACAGGCGGTGAGTGCCAACAGTGAGAAGATCGCAGCGGAGGAGCTGCAGTGTAAAGCCATGGCTGAGAACGCTCAGAGGGACCTGGATGAAGCTCTGCCAGCCCTGCAGGAGGCCATGAAGGTAGAACTTCACCACAAACCCTCGAGCACCTTCTGCACCTCTGTTTGACCTGACCTGGCCCCACCCCATCTGCAGGCCCTGGAGTCTCTGAATAAGAAGGACATGACAGAGATCAAGTCATACGGCCGCCCACCGCCGCTGGTGGAGAAGGTGATGGCAGCTGTCATGACCCTGCAGTGCAAGGAGCCCACCTGGGCCGAGGCCAAGAGGCAGCTGGGTGAGGCACCACGTCCAGCAGCAGAGCACAGGACTCTGAAATCTGATTGGCTGAGATACAAAAGCAGTCAAATCTGCTGGAGCCAAAGAGTAAAGTTACTCAGCTGACGTTAGCATGAGTCATCTCCAGCAAACGTATGCAACCACGTTCTGACGCTAATCTCTTGTCAAGTCCGCTGTCTTAGGAGACGAGACATTTTAGGACACGTGACACTGCCAACTAGTGGCCTGGCATGCACACTGCAGCCTTCCCAGCCAGACTCGCATCAGCATCTCCCGAGAGGTAAAAAGAACCCAAAACCAAACAAAAATGTGTCCTTCTACAGGTGAATCCAACTTCATTAAGACCCTGGTGCACTTCGACAAGGACAACATCTCAGACCGCGTGCTCAAGAAGATCGGCCAGTACTGCCGGATGTCCGACTTCCACCCCGACATCATCGGCAAGGTGTCGCTGGCCGCCAAGTCACTCTGCATGTGGGTCCGAGCCATGGAGGTACCGCACCCAGCCCAGCATCTGGCCATAGTGTCCATGGGGGCGTTGCATGCATGTCTCACTGATGGCTCCTCCCCCTCATCCAGGTTTATGGGCGGATCTACAGGGTGGTGGAGCCCAAGCGGATGCAGCTGAATGCCGCCAAGTCCCAGCTTGACGAGAAACAGTCGGCGCTGGCCGAGGCCCAGAGCAAACTGAGAGAGGTACCGAGGCTCCGCCGTCCGCAACCCCCCCATGCCCCGCCTTCCACTTCCCTTCCCACCGCGGTCAGTGCTAACCGGCCAATCGTACGGCACGTAGGTGGCGGAGAAGCTGGACACGCTGAAGAAGGAGCACGCAGAGAGGTTGGCCGCCAAAGAGGATCTGAGGAAGAGGTCTGAGGACATGGAGATCAAACTGGACCGAGCCGGACAGCTGGTGACCGGACTGGCCGGAGAGAGAGTCCGCTGGGAGCACACAGTGGCCGTACGGCACACACACACACACACACACACACACACAAACTGAATACAAAATACACACTCTCACATTGTTTCCTCTGAATGCCCTCGTATGACCGTTTGTATGTGTGTGTGTGTGTGTGTGTGTGTGTGTGTGTGTGTGTGTGTGTGTGTGTGTTCAGGGTCTGGAGGAGAACATGAGCTCCCTGGTGGGAGACTGTCTGCTGGCGGCCTCCTTCCTGTCCTACATGGGACCCTTCCTGTCGCATTACAGGGAGGAGCTGCTCAACATCTGGATGACACAGGTCAGGGGTGACACACACACACACGCACACACACACACACACACACACAGACACACACACACACACACAACTCTCACACAGCTCTCCTCCACCAGGTGTTGGAGCTGGAGATTGCGGTCAAGCCCGGCTTCGGTTTTGCCGACTTCCTGTCGTGTCCGACATCAGTGAGGGACTGGAACATCCAGGGTCTGTCCTCGGACGCCTTCTCCACCGAGAACGGGGTCCTCGTGACCAGAGGGAACCGGTGGGTTGAGCTTCAGCGTGAGTGTTGGGAGTCCATTGTTGTGTCGAGGCAACCAAAGTGATTTGGTGGTCGCCCCCAGGTGGCCGCTGATGGTGGACCCTCAAGGACAGGCCCTCAAGTGGATCAAGAACATGGAGATGGAGAAGGTAAGAGTCGCTTCCTCGAGCCTGACCCCAGTGGTCTGGGGGTGGTACTGCAGGAAAGCAGCAGGGAGTTCAATCAAATATTTACATGAAAACGTTTGTAGCTGATAAAAGAAAGGTAAAAGAAAGATATCAGGAAGTGAGGAAAGATGCAGCTGATTATCAACATTACTAATCATCATTATTATTTGATATTAATGTGCACGTGTGTGTGTGTGTGTGTGTGTGTGTGTGTGCAGGGTCTGAAGGTGGTGGACTTCCAGGTGCCAGACTACCTGGTGGTGGTGGAGAGGGCCATCCAGTTTGGGACTCCGGTTCTGCTGCAGAATGTCCAGGAGGACCTGGAACCATCGCTGAACCCGGTCCTCAACAAGTCGCTCACACGAATCGGTCAGTCAAGCACACACACACACACACACACACACACACAGGTGGTGAGCAGAGGTGCGTGGTGAGTCTGAACGCCTCGGCTCCCCCTGCAGGCGGCAGGCTGTTCATGAAACTGGGTGACAAGGACGTGGAGTACAACCCCGACTTCCGCTTCTACATCACCACCAAGCTGTCCAACCCCCACTACACCCCCGAGACCTGCACCAAGACCACCATCGTCAACTTCGCCGTCAAGGAGCAGGTGAGCCTGCGATCCTGCTCCTTCCAGCAGGGGGCAGCAGGTGGCAGCAGGTGGCAGCAGGCTGAGTCTTGAGTGTGTGTGTGTGTGTGTGTGTGTGTGTGTGTGTGTGTGTGTGCAGGGTCTGGAGGCTCAACTCCTGGGGATCGTGGTGCGTAAAGAGCGACCCGACCTGGAGGAGCAGAAGGACTCGCTGGTGATGGGCATCGCCTCCGGCAAGAGAACCCTGCAGGAGCTGGAGGACGAGATCCTGAGGTGGGTCGGCTGGCCACCACGCACCTGAGCTCCTCCCCCTCTGTCTCCTCCTCTGTCTCCTCCTCTACATCCTCCTCTTCAACCCTGTCTTCCACTTTCTCCTACTGCTCTCCCTCCATCATCTTCTTCCGTGGCCTCTTTGTGTGTAGGTTGCTGAACGAGACCAGCGGCTCCCTGCTGGACGACTTGCAGCTGGTCAACACTCTGCAGACTAGCAAGGTGACGTCCACCGAGGTGTCGGAGCAGCTGGAGACCAGCGAGCAGACGGAGATCATGATCGACACGGCCAGAGAGGTCGGCCACTCGCACACATTGTTTTTGTCAGTTGTTGCTTTCCAAGCTGGTGGAGCCCAAAGTACCAAAACACCTGCGTCTCAATCGCTTGGCCAGCAGGAGGCCACCAGAGCTGCTTGCTCAAAGAATGAAATGGAGCCCTAAATTCACAATGTTACAAACCGGTTACAATGTTTCTGTTTGGTCTGAAAAAAAACAAAAAAACAACAACAGCCAATCAGCTTTCATGTCCATTTTGTGTGATTTGGTCTAATTTGGAGTTGTGGGTGTGGCTACAGTTTACTAGCCAACTGTAGCTGCACTCACTGCGCTTGGGTCAATGCTCACTTCCTGTCTCTAGTCACTCATTTCCTGTCTCCTCGATCACTTCCTGTCTCCTCAGGCCTACAGGCCGTGCGCCCAGCGGGCCTCCATCCTCTTCTCCATCCTCAACGAGATGGGTCGCATGGACCCCATGTACCAGTTCTCCCTGGATGCCTACATCGAGTTGTTCAACCTCAGCATCAAGAAGAGCAAGCGCAGCCACAAGCTGGAGGAGCGCATCGAGAACCTCAACACCTACCACACCTACGCCGTGTACAGGTGAGGTCAAGACCCCGGAGATGATTCCTATCTCTCAGCGGCTAGAAGTCGAGATCTTGAGGATGATTGTCAGGACTTGAGATGTTTGACTTCGGCTGAACCGTTTCACCTGTGCAGGTACACCTGCCGTGGCCTGTTTGAGGTCCACAAGCTGCTCTTCAGCTTCCAGATGTGCGTCAAAATCCTCGAGGCAGCGGGGAAACTCAACATGACCGAGTACTTCTTCTTCCTCCGAGGAGGAATCGTAAGGAAGACACAAGTTTGAGTTTGAAGGTCCCATGTTCTGCCTGAGGTCCTCCAACAGTTCCCACCACCTCAAACCAGTTCCCACCAATTCAAACCAGTTCAAACCAGTTCCCACCAATTCAAACCAGTTCATACCAGTTCCCACCAATTCATACCAGTTCCCACCAATTCAAACAAGTTCAAACCAGTTCCCACCAATTCATACCAGTTCCCACCAATTCAAACCAGTTCAAACCAGTTCAAACCGCCTCAAACCAGGAAAACCTTTCCCAGTGTGCACTCCAGCACCCTGCTCCTGCCTGGAGATCTGGAGAGGGTTGAGGACCACCACTGATGTGTGAAGCTGTGTGTGTGTGTGTGTGTGTGGTGACGTCTCCAGGTCCTGGACAAGGACGAGCAGATGGACAACCCCTGCCCCACCTGGCTGTCAGACCCCAGCTGGGACAACATCACCGAGCTGGCCAAGCTCTCCAACTTCCAGGGCATCACCATGTCCTTCGAGCAGAACCCACGAGACTGGAACCTGTGGTTCACCGCCACGCAGCCGGAGAACAGCCAGCTGCCAGGTGGGCCGGTCAGAACCGGCAGTCTCCGCCCACTCCCGGCTGGACCGCCCCACCCTGAGCTCCTCTGTGTGTGTGTGTGTCTCCAGGCGAGTGGGAGAGCAACTGTGACGAGCTGCAGAAGATGCTGGTTGTCCGCTGCCTGCGCCAGGACCGGGTCTCCTCCTGTGTCACCACCTTCGTCATCAACCACCTGGGCGCTCGCTTCGTGGAGCCGCCCGTCCTCGACATGAAGGCCGTGAGTTTGTAGCGGAGATGATTCACATCTCTGCTTCCTCAGTGTGAGGGTGAAGAAACACTTTGGTCTGTCGGTCTAACCCCAACCCTGCAGGTGGTGGAGGAGTCCTCCTGCACCACGCCGCTGATCTTCGTCCTGTCGCCCGGCGTGGACCCCACGGGGGCGCTGCTGCACCTGGCCGAGGCCCTGGACCGGATCAAGGACTTCCATGCCCTGTCGCTGGGCCAGGGCCAGGCGCCCATCGCCAAGAGCATGATCGAGGAGGGGGTGAAGAAAGGTGCGGGGCAGCACGCGCACTCACGCGCTCTCAGTTCCATCGCCGCCCACCTGACCTCTGACCTCCACCTCTCCTCAGGTCATTGGGTCTTCCTTGCCAACTGCCACCTGTCGCTGTCCTGGATGCCGGGGCTGGACAAGCTGGTGGAGCAGCTGCCGGTGGAGCAGCCGGACCCCAACTTCAGGCTGTGGCTCAGCTCCTCCCCCAACCCGGACTTCCCCGTCACCATCCTGCAGGCGGGCATCAAGATGACCACCGAGCCCCCCAAGGTTGCCGTTCCCGGCCCCTCAGTCCTCCTCACTCCCCTCGTACAGGCTCCCAGAGTCCACTGCAGCGACCCGTTCATGCTCACTGGTGACAGTAGAGCACCTAGCATGTAGCATGTAGCAGTAGTGTCACTTCCCATCGTGTCTGTGGAAACTAAGGTGATGTTTGTATCAGAGCGAGCTGAGACGGCTCTGATTGGCTGATGTGTTGCGCAGCACGTAAGTCTAAAGCAATAAAACTCAACTATTTTATGTATGGAATAATATTAGTTGCGGCCCATTATGCCCATGAAAACCCAGTCATGCCATATTAGCCTAGCCTAGCGCTTATAACGAGACGTCTATGGACTCCTTGGCCTCACCTGCAGATGCCTGGGCCTGGCGGGAGGTGTTAACGCTGCCCCCTGCTGTCCGTCCACAGGGCCTGAAGTCCAACATGAAGCGGCTGTACCAGCTGGTGACGGAGGAGCAGTTCAAGCGCTGCGCCCGGCCCATCTTCTACAGGAAGCTGCTCTTCTCGCTCTGCTTCTTCCACAGCGTGCTGCTGGAGAGGAAGAAGTTCCTGCAGATGGGCTGGAACATCGTCTACGGCTTCAACGACTCCGACTTTGAGGTCCCGACCCTCCGCCTCGCCTCCGCCTCCACCGCCGTCCGCCGGCTCTTCTCGACCTTCCGTCACCCGTCACCCTCTTCCTCTCCTCCCTGCAGGTGAGCGAGAACCTGCTGTGCCTCTACCTGGACGAGTACGAGCAGGTTCCCTGGGACGCCCTCAAGTACCTCATCGCCGGGGTCAACTACGGAGGTCACGTGACCGACGACTGGGACCGCCGCGTCCTGATCACGTACATCAACGACTTCTTCTGCCAGGAGGCCATCACACAGCCCTTCTTCAAGTGAGACACACACGCACACACACACACACACACATACACACTGAGCAGCAGCTCCACCTACTGGACAACCTCACACGAGGAGATCAATAAAATAAAGGTGTAATAGGACACAGAAATGTATAACACAGTATAATAGATAACACTGTGATGTGTATCAGCAGAGTATGTGTGTGTGTGTGTGTGTTGCTGCGGCAGGTTGTCGTCCTCCACCTGCTACTACATCCCCCGGGACGGCCCCCAGTCACAGTACCAGGAGTACATCGGCATGCTGCCGCCCTCCGAGCACCCCGAGGTCTTCGGCCAGCACTTCAACGCCGACATCAGCAGCCAGATCGCCGAGGCCAAGATGCTGTTCGACACGCTGCTGTCGCTGCAGCCGCAGGTCACCGGGCCCACGGCGGCCGGGCCCAGCCAGGAGGACCACGTGAGTGTGGATGGGAAGGGGGGGGGGGGTGGGCGAGGGGAACGGCCTGAACGTTCCTCACGCTCTGGCTTGCCTCCAGGTGTTGGAGCTCCTGGCTGACGTCCGCAGCATCATCCCGGCGCCCATCGACTACGAGGGCACCAAGGCGCTGATCCAGGACAACCCCTCGCCCCTCAACGTGGTTCTGCTGCAGGAGATCCAGAGATACAACTCCCTGTTGCAGACCATCATGTAGGAGCTTTGTGACCTGAGCTGTGCGTGAGCAGCACCTCAGGCCCGTGTGGCTCATCGTGCAGCTGTGTGTCTTGCAGCTCCTCTGTGGTGGAGCTGCAGAGAGGCATCAAGGGTCTGGTGGTGATGTCCTCCAGCCTGGAGGAGACCTTCAACTGCATCTTCGACGGTCAGGTCCCACCACTGTGGGAGAAGGTAGCACACACACACACACACACACACACACACACACACACACACTCACTCACTTCCTGCCTGTGGCGTGGTGGCCCCTCCCCCCTCAGCGTGCTGCGCCTCCCTCCCACCACTAGGCGTACCCCTCGCTGAAGCCACTGTCCTCCTGGACCCGGGACCTGTGCCAGCGGGTGGAGCAGTTTGCCCGCTGGGCGGCGACTATAACCCCGCCCACTCTCTTCTGGCTCTCCGGCTTCACCTTCCCCAACGGCTTCCTGACGGCGGTGCTGCAGTCCTACGCCCGGCAACACAACGTGAGTGGCAGACACTCCCACTTCCTGTCCCCCACCTCCACTTCCTGACTCCTCTTCTTCTCTGCCGCCCCCCCCACCCAGATCTCTGTGGACTCGCTGTCCTGGGAGTTCATGGTGGCCACGGTGGACGACAGCAACCTGGTGGAACCTCCTCCGGTGGGTCCAGTTAGCCTCCAGTTAGCATTAGCGGTCCTACCAAACTGTCGTACTGGAAGAACAACTTCCTTAAAAAGTGGCACTAATGCACCTTGATGGGTTTGGGGGTGAGTTACTGAAGTACAGAATGTGAATACTTTTGCCACCTCTGTCAGTAAAAGTATGGATACTTGTATCCAAGGCACAGTACAATACTCTGAAATACCCTCTACCCTGGGTTCTACAGTGATCCCAAAGCTGAGGAACTCTACAATAATCTCCCTCCACTTGTATTTTGAACTACACAACAGCAGAGTTGACGTAGCTTCACTTCAACTGCTAGCATTAATAGTAAATGAAATAATTCTTAACGTACATTTGCATCTTTCAAAGACTTTCACAACGCAAAAGCAACCAGCATGGGGTTCCTATGTGAGGAGTAGAAAGTACACGTACAGTACTCGTGTACAAATGTAGTCAGGAATGGAACTACTCAATAATACTGGAGTAAAGTACACACAGCTGAAACAAGCCCTGCAGTACAGTACTCAGTCAAGTATTGGTACCCACCGTGCAGGATGGAGTGTTTGTCCGAGGCCTCTACCTGGAGGGGGCCGGCTGGGACCGCAAGAACTCCTGCCTGGTGGAGGCGGAGCCTATGCAGATGGTTTGTCCAATCCCCACCATCCACTTCAAACCCATGGAGATCCGCAAGAAGTCGGCCAAGAGTGAGTCACTGCCATAGGGGGTTGGGGGTTGGGGGGCGGGGATGTGATGTCACTAACTGTGTGTGTGTGTGTGTGTGTGTGTGCGTGCGTGCTCAGACATGTACCTGTGCCCGTGCTACTACTTCCCGGTGCGTTCAGGTGCAGGGGGCCGGCCCTCCTTCGTGGTGGGGGTGGAGCTGAGATCGGGGGCGGTGGCTTCGGAGCACTGGATCAAGAGGGGGACGGCTCTGCTGATGAGCCTCAGCCACTGAGTCGGCCAATCACGAGCCGCCGCCGCCGCGCCAAAGAGTTACACAATAAAGATTGACGTGCACGTTTGTTTCACCACAACCAACAACAAGTCCTTGTTTTTTGTCACCAACATGCATTCACCCTGCCAAACAGTGTGTGTTTGTGTGTTTGTCCTCCACTGGCAGACACAAACAGCTGTGACTCAGTATTTTTGAGGTGGGCGGGGCTTCACTTATCACCTTTTTTTTTTTACAAAAGAAATTGTGGCTAAAGCTTCACCTTCCGAGCGCCAGTCGGCATCGCCCCCTGCTAGCTAGCCAGTGCTAGCACAGAGCGGCTCACCACTCGAAAGGGAGAGAGTGGGCGGGGCTAATCTAAGGCGGAGCCACGGACGGAGCACGGAGAGACAAACCTTGTCGTTTGTAGACGACACAATGAGTTTATTCAGCTGGAAACGGCCTCTGAACCTTGGTCTGATTCTGATCCGCTGTGTCAGCCAGCAGGGGGCAGTGTTGACCTTCACTGCAGCTTCGTTTTGACGACGATGCACAGAAGAGATTTGAAACAGCTTCTTTAGTTTCAAGCACACTTGTTTTAATGAGACAGGGGGTTGTTTGTTTTTCTTAGGGGTAATTTTCCTATTTCAACAGATTAAAACTATTCAACCCGACTGTCTTGGTTTTCTCTGTCCAATCAGCCGATGGCAGCTTCTTCTCCTCCTCCTCCTCCTGCTCCTCCTCTACCTGTGCGGTGGCTGAGACCTTCAGGGCAGCCGAAGCTCCTCCAGAGCAGCAGCAGATTCAGTGGTTAAAGGTCAGAATGAAAGAGTTGGTTACAGTTTTTGGAGTTAGACAGTTTTTGGAGTTAGACTAATAATGAAGATAATGAAGATGATGATGAAGACCTGACCCAGTTCTACACCGAGGTTCTGGCCCAGAGCCTGACGGCAGGCCTGCACCACTGGTACCATGTCAACTGAAAACCCGCCGCTGAGGGACCCAACAGTTCCATAAATAAAGAGCAGACAGCGTGGGCGGAGCTCCGGCCTCCTCTTGGCTCCGCCCCCCCAGCCACGGACCAGCTACTGTCCTCCTGAGCTGCTGACGATGGCGTAGATGATGCCTCCAAGGACCGCAGCTCCCACCAGCACCGCCACGATGATGATGATCACCTTCATCCTCTGGTTCTCCCAGCGCTTCTTCTGCTTCAGCGTTTGGGTCTTCTTCTGGAACACTCGGCCCTGCCGGGGGGGTAGTGGGGGGTAGTGTGTGTGTGTGTGGGGGGGGTAATAGGAAACTGAGAGCAGGTCTCCACCGGACTTCAAACACCTCACACTTTCCCACCTCTAGCGTCCCTGGATCACATCATCAGAATAAAAAAACCTCCTGAGCTTCCAAACTGCCAAACCCCCGACTCCTCGACCCCACCCCCTCCCCCCCACAAACCCCCCCTCCCCCCCTCACTCCAGGTGCCATCCACAGCTGATAGGACCAAATGACCACATGAAAGAATGATATTTTCTTTAGCTTTTCTAAAGTTGTAGGGGTGTTGGGAACGCAGCTGGAGTTTCTGCTGGTGGACACGGCGCCGCCTCCCTATGATGTAACTGAGGTCAGCTGACACGTGGGAACGCTGCGACCCCCCCCCCTATTGACCTCCGGACGGACATTTCTCTGCTGGCACGTCCTGGACCAGCCAGGGAGAGAAAGCAGCTCGCCGCCGCCGCCGCCGCCGCTGCTCATTCATCTGGGCTGAACAATAGGAAATACCTCTCCACAAATAGCTCCATAAAACACAATCAGGATGTCAAATGTACATTTGTTTTCCTCTCCTGCTCCACCTAGTGTCTATTCATAGACATCAGCTTGACGTTTCCTGCTTGGAATATCTAGACGTGCCAGGACCGGGAGCTGTGTGGCTGCACTGGGAGGTCAAGCTGCTCAGACACCAGCGGGATGTGAAGGAAGATCTCCTGAAGGTCTTCAGCTGGATGCTGATGATCTGACAGAAGATCTTCTGGAGGTCTTCAGCTGGACGCTGATGATCTGACTGAAGATCTCCTGGAGGTCTTCAGCTGGATGCTGATGATCTGACAGAAGATCTTCTGGAGGTCTTCAGCAGGATGCTGATGATGTGACTGAAGATCTTCTGGAGGTCTTCAGCTGGATGCTGATGATCTGACAGAAGATCTCCTGGAGGTCTTCAGCTGGACGCTGATGATCTGACTGGCCCGTTAGCGCACTGTCAGCATGTTAGCGCGTACCGTTGCCGCTGGAAACCAGATCGTCCAGTCTGACATCGCCAGCAGGGGGCGTGGTCTCTACATCAGACCAACCTGTCTGTCTGCCTGGAGCTGCGTTCCCACCACCGCTAGAACTGTGCCAAACCTACACATGGCTGAAAGGTTTTGACGCTCATCAGGTGGTTTTCCACACGTCTGTCTCACACCCTCCCCCACTCACACCCTCCCCCACTCTTTATCCCTCCGCCAGTCTCCCTGCTTGTCTCACCCTCTCCTTCAGCTCCTCCGCCCGGTCCTCCAGGTCCTCCAGCTTCCCCGACCTCTCGTTGGCCTTGGCCATGTTGTCCAACATGATCTCCTTCACCTCCTCCACGTCCTCCTGGGTCTGCTGCAGCCGGCTCTTCCCGTTCTGCTGTCCCCGGACACACACACACACACACACACACACACACACACACACACACACACACACACACACACACACACACACACACACTTCAGTGCTGACATTCACTTCTGGTGAGAAATGTTTCATGAGAACAGGGAGAGCAGCAGTTGCACTTCCTGTTCTCATGTTTTTAGAACACAAGTCAAATTCAGAATGGATGTTTTCTTCCTGGCAACACTTTCAATGGCATTGCTGCTATTGTTATGAATATTCAGAGTTCTTCTGGCAACTGTGCCACACACTTCATTTCACTTCATCACATCGTCGACAGAACATTGAAATGGTTTGCATTGCATTCACATGTCGCACGACAACAGTATTGTTAAGGCTGCATTCACTGTATTACTACACAAATATATGAACTCCCAGAAACCATTGGACCGGGCCTTCAGCTCTGCGGCCCCCACACTGTGGAAGTCGCTTCCCGACCACCTGAGGGCCTCACAGACTGCAGATGTTTTTAAGCGAAACCTAAAAACCCACCTTTTAGAACAGCTTTTAGTTGAACTGTTTTTATTTTTATTTATTGCCTTTGTCTCTGTAGCACTTGATTAAATGTAAAGTGCATTATCAATGAAATTTATTATTATTATTATTATTATTATTATTATTATTATTATTATTATTATTATTATATTGAGTCTCAGGGCAAAAGCAGAAACTTCTGACCAGCCGCTGTCATTTCCAAGTCTTTGTTTCCATCACTGCCACCAGGCTGTCACTCAAAGATCAACCAAGCAGCCTGGTCTCCCACAGAAACTGAAGAAGCTTTGTCGGGCTAACGGCTAACAGCTAACTAGCTGCTGCTGGAGGAATTAGTGTGGCCTGCTGGTGCAGGTTGTCGCTGAGTCTCACCGTTTGTGTTTGGCTGCTGTGGCAATAACCAGCCAGTCACATGACTGCGTCAGCCAGTGTGTTCACCTGAGTGTTGCCTTCCTCTCATTAGGAAACTGTTTACCATCGCAGCAAGGTCTTCACATGCAGGTGAAGTGCAGAGATTTGGCCAGAGTCACCACTGGGTGTCACTAGTGAGCACTCGGGCCTCTTCCAAACACAGCCAAGAAGAAGAATCACTGCACTTCAAATTCACTGCAGTGTTTCACAACTGCACTCAACAGCAGCAAACCAACCAAACCAACGAAACAATAAATCAACCAATCAACAGATCAGTCGGTGAGGAGTGGTTGTAGTCTGCCAGACGGCCACCAGGGGGCACTCTTGAGACTTAGTTGACTTGGCCTAGTGTTAGTAGTGTTAATATGCAGCCACTGATCAGCTGCTGGAAGGTGACAACAGTTTCTGGAGAGAAAAACCTGAGACTGGACAGGAAGTGAACTCCTCTTCATCAGTCACAGCGCCCTCGTGTGGACAGTGACTGTATGTAAGAAGTATGTAGGAGTGCTGAAGGACAGGGGGCAGGGTCCCACTGCTCAGGTCTTCAGTCCTCCATCCTGGGCCGCAGTGGAGCAGCTTGAGCCCTGTGTTTGCAGCCAACACCTGACCGGGGGTGTGGGAACTAACAAGGGAGCGGTATCAGGGCCATTTGTGACATCACAGGGGGCTGATTCCCAGAACCTGTTGTGGTTTCTCATCCCGGGAGAGTGCAACGATCACGAAGCAACAATCTGAAATCCAGCCTGAGAAGATCAGCACGTTCTTCAAGCAGCAGCTGCAGCAGCTGCAGCTCAGAGTGTGTCAGAGCGTCTCAGAGTGTCTGGTGGCTGCAGCCTGGCTGGACCGGTGGCAGGATGTTCTCACACGGCAGCGTTCTCCTTCACCTTGGCCCCTGACAGGAAGCCACCACCTCAGAGGTGGACAGGAAGAGGAAACGCAGAGACAGAACAAAACAAGGCTGCTCTGGCTGAGCGGCTGCATCACCATGATGATGAAGATGAAGGTGGTGGTGGTGGTGGTGAAGGTGGAGTCAGAGCGGCTCTGATTGACCCGTCCAGGAGCTGCTGAGAAGCTCCAGCAGGTCCTTCAGCTCGCGAAACATTGAGCAGCAGAACCGGAAGTGCTGCCCCCTACCCACCCCCCACTTCCTTCCTTCCTTCCTTCCTTCACCAGCAACATACCTGGCACGTCCCCGAGGCCACGCCCACCTCCGGTGCTGACAGCTCAGATTTCCTCCTCCGATTGGTTCACCGAGTTTGTCCGAGCCGCAGTGTTGTGAAAGGTGGTCGGGACCTTTGGACCCGGACACCTGTTGACCTCCTTCAGGGGTCTCCCTGGACCTCAGCGGGTCTCAGCAGGACACCTGCTCACTTACGGTGTACTCGCGCTTTGCTTTCCCTTTTGATTTCCGCCGCCTCCGCGGCTTCGAGTTTCCACCGAGTTAAACTGCGACTCTCAGCGTCGCTCGACAGCTTTGACCCGGACAAGAGGCGGAACCCGGCCCCTTCAGAACCTCCAGAACTTTCAGAACCTCCAGAGCCTCGTAGGTTCCGAACCCAGTTACTCACCATGCTGCTCCGGTCTCGCCCCGCGGTGCGTTCGCTGTCAGCTCGGCCTGGAAACAGTCCACTAACTTTCACTCGGACTGAAGTGATCAACAGCCGGTCCAGGTCCGGTTCCGACTCGCTGCTCGGAGACTCTCGGCCCGGTGTCCTCTATGCGTATCGGTTCCGTGAACTCCGATCTGCCGCTCGGCTGAGTGACTGCCCTGTGTGTGTGTGTGTGTGTGTGTGTGTGTGTGTCCGCGTTAGGGGGCGTGGTCATGTGACGTCTGCCGAAAATATACTTGCGACAGTGTTGTGCCGTGTTTCCGTCCTCGAGCAGAACAGAAAGTTGTTTTTCACGGCGTCCAGGAAACAAACCTGCGTTCAATCAAAACTCGCACAACTTCCGCTGCTCAAACTGTTGAAACTTTTGAAAAAGCTTTATTGAAACACTAAACGTTGACAGCAGCACCGACAGTCTCGGTCCTCTGTGTGTGTGTGTGTGTGTGTGTGTGTGTGTGTGTGTGTGTGTGTGTGTGTGTGTGTGTGTGTGTGAACCCGTGACCCTTGATATGAGAGATATGATGTCATTTCACCACCGCCCTTCAACAATATAACAATAAAATAAAATAAAAAGCAGTGACACTCCGGCCTGTTTGTGAACAGCTGGACTGTTTGTGAACAGCTGGACTGTTTTCTAATGACCTCAGTGTTAATAATTGATGTATTGTTTGTGTAGTTGGAAAGCATCAGAGTTGTGAGAAAGGTTGCTTGCTATTGGTTGATGAGTGTTGTAGCCCAGTGATCCTGTTTACTGAACCATGAGAAGACGTTGTGGGGCCCCCTGCTGGCTGCTTGCACTGCAGGTCCCTCCTCTCCATGTGAACCAGTGGGCCAAATTTTAGTATTCTCCAGTTTGTAGCTCTCTCTGACTTTATTAACACCTGCTGCCTCGCAACAGAATTTGTACATCACTGCCGGGGCGTTCACAGTCGGTCGGGTTTAGTGAGAGAAACTAGTTTACCACTAGTGCATCTGCTTGGTCAGCAGAGATGTATTAATATTGTGATTAAATTGGGATGTTTATGTCTCTCTGGTTCTGCCCTCGTCTACACTTTCAACCTTTGCGTTAATGAAGAAATTTCCAACGGTCAGCGAACGCAGCACAACGCAGCTCAGACCTCGAAATGACATTTCCTGATCTGTTTAGGCCCAGAGCCCTGCAGAGCCCTCAGAGACCCACAACAACCCACAACTTTGTGTTGTCGTTGCACAAACCCTGCTGTTGCTGTTCAGGCATTATGAATGTTTTTGCTTCTATTGTTTGTGTTGTTTTCTGCACGTCGTCACCTGACTGCAAGAGAAGGTCGGCCGCAGACACACTGTGTGTGTGTGTGTGTGTGTGTGTGTCTTCCTTGCATGTGGGTGTGTTGTGGTCACATTTATGATAAGGAGCTGACAGACTGACAACACAACTCCACTGTGTCACTCACACAATCAACATAGTTTCCACAAGCAGTGTCGTGTCATGTCGTGTTGTGTTGTTTTGCTGCAGAGAGGCGGAGTTAAAAAAAAAATTCACAATTTGTTTCTCGCTCCACATTTCCGTCCATTCTTTGAAAATTCCCGCTGTTATTTGAAAGCAGATCCACAACAGCAACACAACTGGAGGACAAACGGAAAATACGACAACAATTTAAAATTTCTAAATCGCCGCCGCTGCCGCTCTCTGTGCTGTGACAGGAAGTCAATCAATAATTGCAAGGTGACCCGCAAGTCTTGCAAGTTTGAAAACGTGTGAAAAACAGGAAGTGGTGGAAGTCGCACACTTTCCCTGTGCGAGCGTGCGGTGGTTGTCGGCTTGAAGCAGCGGCGTGCAAACTTCCTGCTGATAAATGACAGCTTTATGATCATTTCAGCGACTCCCGTCATCAACCGGTCGCCCCCTGCTGGCCCGATCGGGCAGAGGTGCTGGGCAGGCGACCCAGGCCGTGCGGTGGAGTGAACGAACCAACGAACCAACGCGTGAATTTATTTCCAACATGTGCAAAGACAGAAAAATAGAAGAATGTTCCCACAACAACAACAACAACAGTTTCTCATGAGTCGACTAAAAGACACTGAATCCTCTGCTTTTACATGCATGCAAATATATTGTAAACATGTACCCAAAACATATCATTCATAGACATGTTTTTAACACATATACACAACAAAACACAATATATATATATATATACATATATATATATATATATATATATATATATATATATATATATATATATATATATATATGTCATATATGTATCAATAGAGTCATAATATACATGTACTACATAGACATCTATATAATACGATTTGTACCTATGCAAACATACACACAAACATGCCTACATGTGTATTGTGATATCTAACATCTATACAACTGTCTAGAAATAACACTAGTAAACTACCACTGCTACTACTGGCAGTAGTATTAGCAGTGGTAGCAGTGGTAGTGCTCCACTGGAGTTCCACTGGAAAACTGGAGACATGCTGGGGCCTCCTGCTCGATGGGCTGAATGAGGTCAAAGGTCAGTCACCATGACCGGCCACTTCCCTGGCGCTGACTCAGCAGCAGTTAGCTGCTAGCTGTTAGCCACTAGCGGTGCAGGGCGGAGTGCAGTGTGACTCAGGCCAGGTCTGCTCAGCCGAGGCTTTGTCTGCTGACCCTCACTTCCGGACGGCATCATCGGCTCCATGCTGCCGGTTCTGCCGACATTCTTCTGGCCCGTCACACTGGGTCCATTTCTGCACAATGGGAGCACTGGGAGCACAAAGAGCCCATTCAGCTCCGCTCAGCTCGGTCACCACGGCGACCCGGCGAAGCCTCACGTCCCGACGAGTCGCCGCCTGTTTCCCAGAGCGAGCGACTGTCTGAGCGTCCGACTGTCAGAGCGACTGTCTGAGCGTCCGACTGTCTGAGCGACTGTTTGAGCGTCCGACTGTCAGAGCGACTGTTTGAGCGTCCGACTGTCAGAGCGACTGTCTGAGCGTCCGACTGTCAGAGCGACTGTCTGAGCATCCGACTGTCAGAGCGACTGTTTGAGCGTCCGACTGTCAGAGCGACTGTCTGAGCGTCCGACTGTTTGACTGTCTGAGCCGCTGCTTGTTGTCAAAACCTGCTTGTGTGTCCTCCACTCCCTCAGCCCCTGTTGGATAAACACAGCGGGGGTCTGACCAGAGGGGGGCGGGGCCACCTCCCACCTGCTCGCAGTGGTGTGGTCTGCAGGGTATACGCAAACTCAAGCGTTTCAAACAAAGGGAACTTCCTGAGGAAGCTGAGATCCTTCTGTGTGCAGCAAGATGCTGGAGATCTTCCAGCAGACTGTGGTGGCCAGCACCCTCTTCTCCTCTGTGGTCTCTCAGCCAGTCACACCAGCAGACTGAACAAAGTGATGAAGAAGGCTGGCTCTGCCATTGGCTGCAGACAGGAGAGGAGGACGTTGAACAAGAGAACTGCCCATTGGTCCGACCTCACATTAGGGTTGGGTTAGGGTTAGGGTTGGGGGAGGGGAGGTTGAACCAATGCACAATTTGTTGGACTAATGAGAGGTTGCAGGTGGTGTATCTATCCATCTATCTATCTATCCATCTATCCATCTATCTATCTATCTATCTATCCATCCATCCATCTTGTGACTGATGCTCGTCAGTTCATAAGAGTCCAGCTGTGAACGCCTGCTATCTTCTTGTGTTGCTTGCGTCAGCTGGCTTCCATGTGGGCCGCTGCACACCTGTCCTGACCTGTTGGTAGAGCCGCAGGGTTCTCACAGTTCACATCTCATTCCAGAGCAGACAGCCGGTGTTAGGAACCCTTGAGGAGACAATCACAGGTTCTAGATTTTACATATCTAAACTGCATCCATGTTCGTCTCCTATCTAACAGACAGGGAATGGGTTTAGATACTTGACAGTTTCTTCCTCAGAAGCTTCTCCAAGTTCCAGATGTCATGTGGTGACCAGCTGCTGCTGAACGACCGTGAGCACGAATCCTCTCCCCCAAGCCATTGGCAATGAAGACTTGTCAATGTTTTCACCACGACTCACAGAAATCAGCGTTTAAAAGAACACAAAAAGAAAAAAACTCTGCTGTGTTGAACAGCTGATCGGTCTCTGAATGTTTACTTACATGAAACTCCACAGCTGCAGCTCGTTCACACACACACACACACACACACACACACACACACACACACACACACACACACGCAGGTCTGAGGCGCACTGGGACTCACTCACTGTTTCCATCTGCTGGCAACTCCAGCAAACTACAAGAAAGAAATGTCAACATAATGAAAAAGAGTATAAAATGTTTTGTTGTTTTTCTAATTCCTATTCGGTTAATCATGACTTTGGACTCAGGCGTTGTCATGACGTTTTGTTTTCCAGCAGTGTGAGTAAACATGAACAGTGAATATTTCTGTTGTTGTGCAGCCGCAGGTTGGAGCCGCTGGGAATCACAGATTCTGACTCGTGTTCAGGGAGTTGTGAGGCGGCTTCCCTTCCCGCCGTGATGACTCAGGAGCTGCAGGAAGCCGTCGGCATCTCCAGGCTGCTGCTTCACTTCCGCCCGTGAAGTGGACTGACAAGAACCCGACGCGCCGGTTTTGCAGGTTTGTAGCTGGCGCCGCCGCCACTTCGTCCTGATCCCGATGACGTCACCGCAGAAATGTGCAGGCGGACGCTCAGCTCACAAGGTGCCCTGCAGGTACCTGCAGGTACCACGCCCTCTTCTGAACCCACTTCATTTTGTTTCTAATCTTCTTGCGATGTATCGACTCTACTTATAGTTGACTTAGTAGTATTCATGTATAGACAGTAGTGATCAGAGCCAGGACTGGTCATAGCGCCCCCTTCAGGATCAATCTCACAAGGTGGATTTGTGCCCAAAGTTGCTGTTGGTGATAAAAAAGGAGAAGCTGGAAAGCAGTTGTGTGTGTATGTGTGTGTGTGTGTGTGTGTGTGTGTAAGTGATCATCCAGTCTGCATCCTTGAAGGCTGCATTTGAAAGGAAGGCTCCTCCCAATTCCCAGAAGTCGGAAGGACGCTCCAAATGCATCCTGGGAATGCGTCCTCCTATTAGCCCATTCCAAGGCTGCACCGCTACTATCCTTCACCTCCTGTATCCCAGGATGCTTTGTGTGCTGCTGCAAAGCATCCTGGGAAGTCAGCTGACATTAGCGCCATCTACTGGCAAAGCCACGACCTATACATTTAAGTATTGAAATTTCTTATCAAATATTCAGTTTTTAACGCAGGGTTTTTACTGATTTGACCATCCAACGCCATCGTTAGATGGTGGACCAATGGTTAGCTTGATGCTATGAAAACGTCACTTCCGGGGTTGGCCAGCAGGAGGGATCGGCGGTGACGCAACCAGGAGATACGCCCAAGGCTAGACCGTCCAGTGTGGTTACCGGGGAGGTGGGGTTTGGGTCGGTCCTTCTGGGCCGGGTCCTTGGGAGGACGCTTCCTTCAGACGGAGGACGCTTCCTTCCAAGGATGCAGACCCTGGATTGGGACACAGCCCAGGTGTCCTGCTGCTCATCACTTCCTCTTCTTTATTCCTCACTTTAAACTTTGACAGTATTTCACAACGATTGGTTTTTCCCGCCCAGAATGACATTTACCTCCCACTCTGACCCCCTCGGTACACTGTCGCCATCTGGTGGCAGAAATGATCACAACAGTAAATACTAAAATTTTATTTTGTATCTGGAAGCATTAAATACCGTCAATCATCGAGGTAAAGAGACAAAACATGACACCTCCGGTCCTTCATGTGGGTTTCAGGATGAGGATTAATAATGATAATTATAATAATGATAATAATAATAATGACAATAATAATAATGATAATAATAATAATAATAATAATAATGATGACACAGAAAAGAGGAAAAACAAAACAGATGAAAAACATGCAGACAGGAAGTGTGAACACGTTAGCAAAGCAAGCATGAGACAGAGTTAAATAAATAGAGTCTAAAAGAAAGAGATTCTCTTGTATACATCCAGTGAGGAAACTATTTACAGAGCAGGCAGAGCGCCCCCACATGGAGAGACAGAGTGTAACAGCACAACCCAGAGAGTTGCTGTGATGGATGCCGGCCAGCAGGGGGCACCCCGCCACAGAGGAGGGGGCTGGTTGACTGAGACAGCCTGATCCTCCAGCAGCTGCAGCCCAGAAACCCAACACAACAGAAACACCGCCAGGAAGCAAAGACCCACAAGCTGCCGTCACAACAGTGTTGTAGAGCACAAAAAAAAAAAAAAAAAAAAAAAGTGACCAAAGTTGTGTAGAAACGTCTACAGTAAAGTTCCCAGGAGAAGCGAGAACGGCGCCGACTGGATACATTCAACCATCGATGCTCCGCAGTGATTCAAGTTTTAGGAAACGATTGCGTTGAACTTTAGACAACAAGTTAGTAACAACTAAACGCACACTCGGCCGAGCTGGTCCGAGCGAGCCAATCAGAGGGAGGGGGAGGGGCGGAGGCCTGCTGCAGGAGGGACGCTAGCAGCTGGAACCGCTTCCAGAACCGTTCCATCAACCACCCAGTACAGACAGAGGAAGAAGGTGGGCAGGGCCTGCAGTAGACAGGAGGGTGGGGGCGGGGCATCTAGGGCTTGATGGTGGGCACGGGCGGCAGTGGGCTGCTGACGGGGATGACCCCGGTGGCCAGCAGCACGATGATCAGGATGATGACTAGGACCACCACCACGATCACCACCACCAGCTTGACGTTCTTCCACCAGTAGGAGCGAGCCACCTTGTGGGACGTCTGCTTGAAGTGCTGGGCCTGGAGGGGGACAGGGCGGCACCAGATGTTAGAGGAGGCGGGGCCAAAGTACGGCAACAGGAGTTAGAGCAGGCGGGCCGCCAAGCTTTTTAATCTGGCCCGACAACTTTTACTATAGGATATCAACAGTCAGTCAGTCAGTCAGTCGTCAAGCAGCTGCAGTGAAATGACTGTGAAAACACTGCAAACATGGAGGACCCTGTTTGCAGTGTTTTCACAGTCATTTCAATAAAGAGCTCAACACCCTGGTGGTTCTGGGTGGTTCTGGGTGGTTCTAAGAGCTAAAACCCTGCGTTGAAAACTGAATATACTTCAATTTATACGTGGTGTCTTTGCCAGTAGATGGCGCTAATTTCAGCCGACTTCCCAGGATCCCAGGATGCTTTGCAGCAGCAGGCAAAGCATCCTAGGATATAGAAGGAGGTGAAGGATAGTAGCGGTGCAGCCTTGGTGCTAACAGGAGGGAGCATTCCCAGTATTGGGAGCGTCCTAAGGACTTCCTTTCAAATGCAGCCTTCAAGGATGCAGAACCTGAACTGAGACACAGCCTAAAACTGGGTACTGGACTGGCAATATGGTGGCAAGCCAATTTCTCACAGTGGCCACTTGAGGTACTGCAACAAAAAAAAAACAGCATTTTCCCAATAGAGTGCAATACAAAGCTGGCTGAGCAGCTACACTGAAATGAATGGAAGCCATCTTGGAGTCTGGGGGTGTGGGCGTGTCTGAGACACAGGTGATGTCATTGGTCCCGCCTCCTCCACCTTCTCTGCACACAAACACACACACACGCTCACACACACTCACCCCGTCCTGCAGGTCATGGGTCTTGTCCATCAGGTCGTCCAGTCGCTCTCCTCGGGCCAGGATCCGGTCCACGTTGTCGGTCATCACCTGCTTCACGCCGTCCACCTGATCCCGCAGGACCTGCACCTTGTCCTTAGGGGGCGCCGCCTGTGGCTCCGCCCCTGCCTCCCCCCACTCCTGCAGACAGACAGAGACGGAGGCCTGGAGGTCAGTTGACACCTGTACGTCTCACCACAGTGCACAGGAAGACCTTCATCTCCTGGACCTTCTGACTACCTTCTGTCTTTCCACTCTACTGGACGTCGCTTCAAATCTCCCATGAGTCAACGCTGCACATGCAACCAGGAAACAGTCCCCGCCCCGGCCCCTCCCCCTCCTCCATCACATCACCTCCTCCACCATCCTCTCCGTTTATTCTCCTCTGGTGATTTTGTCCTGCAGGGTTTCCCTCCAGATCATGTGACCTTGGAGGCGGCTGACTTCCTACGTCAACATGCAGCTCCTTCCTCCTGCGAGTTAAAGGCCCGGTGTGGCACTGTGACAGCGGCCTGGTGGCCGGAGGAGGAGCAGGATCCTAACTCCCTGTTCAAGCTGCTGGAAGTGTGAGTTTCTCCTGGAGATTGGAACTCGTCTCTAAGGTTTGATTCCTCCCTGGCCACAGTTACTGAAGCTGCTGGATTCAGACACACCGACACTGACTATGAAAAACCAAAAGTCAAAGTCAAAGTATTGGAAAGTATTGACATCAGCGCCATTTCACAAAGTTGTTTATCTGCTAACATTAAGTCCCGCCTTGTTTAGGAAGAAATAGAAGGAGGAGGAGCCAATCAGATGACAGGATCTGTCTGCCCCAGCGCCGAAAACAAGCGCTCCTCCCGACGGCCACCCGGTGGCAGTGTCGTTCAGAGTGACGGGACCCCCGTCCCGTCGCTGTGGAAACCGACGGACACTGACAACATGACCCCTCTCAGCAGGTGTGAAGCTTTCCTGGACAACACCGTCTAAATACCACACACTAAAAAAACAAAACCAAAACATTTTTCACCAGTCTGACGTCCCATGATGCCTCAGGGCAGATTAGAGATGCGTTTACTGCACTCAGGTCAGCATTTAAGATGATTTTCACCGTGGATCCTACAGAAACTCCCTGGAGAAGATGTTTCCTGGACACTCTAAAGGTTCTGAAACACCGGTGTTATGTCCCAACTGGTTTCCAATGCAGATGTGCTTGCGGCACCAGAAGCAGTTTCGTCACATCCACAAACCTGCTCAACGTATTAGTGGCGGTCTTAGAGTCGCAGCCCACATCTGCATTCTGCGGTGGATGCAGTGAGCACTGCGCACTGGATGGAGTGCGTTTCATATTCGCTGTGGTGCATCCGCATGTTTGGGAATTTGTGACGAATCTGCTGCCAGCGCACCTGCAGCTGTTCGTTAAGGAAACCAGTTAAATTGGAAACCAGTAGGGACACCACACCGGTGTTGCAGACCTTTCAAAGTGTTCACGTGTCCAGGAAACACAGATCAACATCCCGATCAAATTCCCAACACAACTTTCAAAAGTGCGTCTGTGTGACTCACAACTAGCATGAAAGCTGGAAGGTCGAAGGTTTATTGGGCTCGTGGAAAAAAAGACAAGCAGGTTTAAACAAACAAGCTTGGCCTCTCATTGTTTAAAAAATAAAAGAAAAAGAAAGATAGCATGACACTTAGCGGGCTAATCAATAGAAATGGGTCAAATAGCCAGAGGTTGTGATAAATGTCGTGTTAAATAAACAGCTCATCAACTTCATCTAAATATGTCTCACGATGCTAACATGGGTCCACGCTTAAAAAAAAACAAACGTTTTTATAGGGCGAACTACGAGGCTAACGTTAGCATCCACGCTAAGTTAGCTTTCGGGAGAATTAAACTTCAGCCGAACTCGAAGGAAGACTGTAGTTTCCCCACATTTAAAAAAAAATATTATTATTATTTTTTTTTAATTATTATTATTAAAGTTTCATAAACAAGGCTGTCGTGGTGTTCATTGGGTTTGCCTGCTTCCTGCGCCGCTGCTGAACGATGTTTTCCCGACACTTTTCCGCAGGGACGGAACTTCTGCTGCCTGGAAATGCACCTGTTGCGCTGGCGCTCGGCTCCAACACACTCGCACAAAGTCGGAACCTACCGGATCGATGTTCATCTTGTTCTGCACCTGCTCGGCTCGGCTCGGCTCGGCTCGGTTCTCCCACACTTCGTGGTTCAGCAGCTTCGACTAGATGCGATTCCCAAATGTTTCCAGCTCGGCTTGACTTCCTGCTTGTTGTTGTTTCTTCCAACTGAACGTCGTCGTCTTCGTCCACGTCCCGGACGTCAAGTTGGAGGAAATGAGCGACACAACACCGTGACTGAAACGCCGACAGTTCCAAACTCCAGAGTGCCGGGGGGGCATTTTTAAAAGTTCAATTTCTTTATTTCACATGTATGTGTATGTGTATGTGTTGAGACCTGCTAGCGTTGTTTTCTGTTGTTTTCTGTTATATAAACTTAATTTAGTTGATAAATGTGTATTTTTATTAGAGTCCAGGGGTAGGAATATACAAGTCCTTACTTCTTCCTACCCCCTTTCAAACATGAACATGGACTTATAGTTTCACTGGTGTTTGCTTACTTATTCTCACCTTGCTGTTTTATTTATATATACATATTTTGTTATTATTATTTATTTTTCATTTTCTTGTGTGTATTTCGTTTTGCATCTTTTTTAATTCTCTTTCCTTTCTTGCATGTTCGAAATAAATCAAATCAAATAAAAATAAAATCACCATTTCAAGTTCCTGGTTTATGTCATTCCAGAATTACCATAACATTATTAACTTGGGAAATTAACTTTGACCTGTTTTTATGTCATAAACACACAATGAAGTTAAATAACTACCAGGGACTGGACTTTGAGGTTATCCTGGAAAAAGGGGCTGAGACGCTTCTGGATGAATGCATGTGGATGTATATGGCAGTCAGTGATTATATATCTGTATTGACTATGAGACCAATTCACGTCAAAGCTTTAAACTCTTTCTACTTTCATAAACGGGGTTTTATATCTTTGTGCTGTTTTATTGATAAAATCTCATCCACACCATGGCGCCAAATCTTTGTTGCTTTTGTTTTGAAAACTCATCTCAACTTCCTTTGAGTATTGTCGCGCACAGCAACTTGACGTCACCTCCACTGGAGGAGCCGCTGGAGATGACGTCATGCGAAATGTTTTTTTTTTTCTTCCTTAAACAAGGTGCGCGACGGCTGAGTCACGAGATGGAAAAAGTGGAATGTTTTATTTCCTTCTTTTATTCTGACACTGATGTTCCATTATGTTCCAGCAGCCTCCACGGCTTGTCTGGTTCTACTGCTACTGGATCAACCCCGCTGGAGTCCAAGCAGTTTATAGATCTGCACCCAGACCCGTTATCAGGACAATCAGAACAGAACTCAAATGGAATTTATTTATTCTCCTCCACTTCCCTGCACTCACTGGAAACAGCAGAATTTCTCAGAGTCTCTCATCCGGTAAATTGCCGCCTCCCACCTGATGTTGTGACATCAGAGCAGGACCACGCCCAGCCCGCCGGGCCAGTTCCTCAGGTGTCTGCCGGCGCCGCTGAGACCTGAACACAGCAGCAGCTCCAATCAGAGCGACCGAATCGCTGCGTCTCCAAATAAACACAAACACGTCTGTTTGTTGTTTTTTTTTTTAAAAAGGCTTTTATTTCTTAAAAAGCTCTGTTGTAGTTCTTTCTTCTCCAGATGAGAAGTCTACGAAGAGGACGAACAGCGAAAAAGACAGAACAGCAAAAGGAAACATTAATAACAACAATAAAAACAAACACCAGCTGTGAATATTTCCTGGTTACGCTCAGTATTTCCTTTAAAAGACATTTAGGAGAAATGAGGAGGAGGAGGAGGAGGAGGAAAAGCATGAGCCGGTCACTGTCCCTGTCTGATGATGATGTCCGACATGTCGTCCACCTTCACCAGCTCCAGGTTCTGTTCGGCAGAATGAAACAGGAAACATGGATTAGCAATGATTCAGGCCTGAGAGTCCCAGAGTTGACTCGTGACTCCTCACAGCTGATTCAAACCCAGCAGGTGTTCCTGCTTTACGGCTCAAACCCACTTTTTCATTGGCGAGATGCAGCAGCGCCACGAAGGCCAGCGGTACCGACAGGTTCTGGGCCATGGCGTTGGGCAGGCTGGAGGAGGAAGAGAAGGTCAGGGAGGAGCGAGAAACACGTGGCTGACTCACCGGCGCCCCCCCCGGTGGCGGTTCCTACCTGTGCAGCAGCGTCTTGGTGGTTTGACTGAAGACTTTGTCTCCACAGACCTCCGCCTGGTCCTTGGGCAGCGCCTCCTGCAGGGGACAGCGGAGTGACACCTGGGCCTCTGACACCTCCTCCTCCACCTCCTCCTCCTCCACTCACCTCTCTGGGCTTGCCAGGGCTTTCTGTCAGGAGGCTCCACATGCTGCTCTTCAGCCTCTTCATGTCCATCTTCTTGGCCGTCTTGGAGTAGTTGATCTCAATCTTGTTGACCTGTCGGGCACAGGAGAGGCGGTGAGAACGTTGCAAACGTGGCCAAACGTCTTCTTCAGTTGCAGCTGGACAATCCACCATAACACCCATAATAATGTCAATTCATATATAGTGACTATATTATTGTGTGTGTGTGTGTGTGTGTGGGTATTAGATTTTATATTATATTATATATATGTTATACTAAACCATACTCACCACTTCCACTATTATTGTTGTTATTTTACCGATGCTATCATGATTACTATTACTTTTATTAATATCATTATTGTTACTATTCTATATCATAATGGTATGGTGTCATATTTTTGCATTTTATTGATTGCAACTAATTCTATCACATTACAGTGTTCAGCATTGCCACACTTGATTCCTTCCTTGCATGTTGGGTTCTGCCACTGCCGTGTCTGGGACAAATAATAAATCTTTGACCGTCAAACTGCTCTTGCTCTCTTTCCTCCAGAACACACTGGACCAGGTTCCTCACACTGGACCGGGTTGCTCACCCTGTGCGGCTCCGGCACCAGGTCCTCCTCGCCGTATGTGGACACGCCCTCTGCCGGCGCCAGTAAGCTGCCACCAGAGGGCGGCGTGCCGTCCGAGCCTGTGAAACCTTCCGCGTCGTCGTCGCTGTCGCCCCCCTGTGGAGGGGAGGAGAAAGGGCACCAAGTTAGAGACTCGCCCAATCATTTTTCAGGTCCGTTCCCGATTCCCGAATTTGGATTTCTGCCGATACTTTTCCGATAGCGGAGCTGCGTCTGCTGTGCGGTTATTATCATCGTCAGTCTTCCTGCCCCCTTGTAGCTAAAAACACACTGTGGTCTTTTTCTTTTACGTTTGCTTTCCCAAATGTTGGCTAACATTCGTGGCATTGTAACGTTGCGAGGGAGTTCGGAATATAACGTTGTCTTTTTGCAAACATCGTAAATGTGTGTGTTTCTAGTTGTAAAGCGTCTCCACACAGCAAAACACACTGCAGCGTGAAATCAGCAGCACGTGGCCAAACTGTCGGCCGCTAGCATAGCTATCGGAACCCGGTGCCAATGCCGGATCGGATTAGCCTTCGGAAAGCGCCGAGGACGCAGCTAGGGGACGCTACCTCCAGGGCGGGGCAGAAGTTGGCGGTGTCGTTGGCGTTGTTGTAGTCGTAGTCTCCGATCCCTTCGCCCATCTCCCCCGACAGCCTCTTCTGGGCCTCCTGCCTCAGCTGGAGATCAGAGAGAGCAGAGGGGTGAGCCGCGCACAGAGACAGCAGCTGCCAGCAGGGGGTGGCGGCGAGCCGGCCGGCGGGACGCTCACGCAGACGGACGGCTTGAGGCTGAGCTGGGACAGCGACTCCGGGGGGAACTGGAAGTCGGCCGGCAGGGTGGTCTTCTTGCTGGCGGCGCTGAGGGCCGACTTGCTGTTGGTGGTGGCCGCCTGGCAGGAACGACAACGCTGGTGAGTGACACGCGGCCGCGGCACTTCCTGCCTGAAGCTCCTCCCACCGAAAGCCCCCCCCCCTCACTCACTCTGGTGGTGCGGAAGTACGTGTCGAGGTTGACGTCCTCCTCGAAGTCGATCTCGAAGGCCTTCTTGGGTTTGCGTTTCCTCGTCTCCCTGTCGGGCAGGTGGTCCACTGTGGACACCAGGGGGCAGCGTTGCCAACTTAGAGCCACAAATACAACAATACAACTTTTTCTGCAGCTCTCTGAGACTTTTGTGACTCCGATGTGAAACTGTGTGTGATGAAGATGAAGATGATGATGATGATGATGAAGATGGTGATGATGATGAATTGCACACGTGTAAAACCAAGGAAGAAAAACTACAAAAATGTCCTGGTTGAAACTTTGTTCTTATTTACGATGGTTATGGTAAATCAAATGGTACTTTTGACTCTTTATCCATCCATCCATCACTCCATCCATCCATCCATCCATCCATCCATCATATCCATTAGTCCCTCCCTTCACACTGTTTCCCTCTCATTTAACTCGTGACCAATTCATGCAAACTGAAAGGTATGCTGGCCACCTGCTGTGTCACCAGCTGATGCGGAAGCTGGGTGTCGGATGCCCCACTGGAGGCTACCCAGCATGCTTTGCCTCGCTTCACTCACGCTTGTGCTTGGGCTTGAACTGCCAGTATCCGGGTCCGGCCCAGGCGGCCATGGTCCTGGGGCTGAAGTAGGAGTACTCGCGGGGCTGTGAGGACAGCTGCAGACACATGGTGGCGATGTCGCCCTCCCCGATGGAGATCACGTCCCTGATGAGACACACAGCGCACCAACAGGGGGAGCCATTCAGACAAAGGAAAGGAAGCAGATTGGTGTGGTTTGTTTCAGCTCCTGGTTGCTGCTGCTGGAGGGAGGAGATCCCCCAGTGACATCACCGGGGGAGACACCACGTACGGGCCCAAACAGCTTCTCCAGCCAGGGGAGCTGAGAAGAGACTGAGATGTTCTCCGTCTTTACCGTGCGTGGCCCGAGCCGGACGACTCGCAGCCCTCCTTGTGCTCCTTGCTCCTCTCCTCGCCCTCGCCCTCCTCGTAGTCGGCGTCAAAGTCGGGAGCGTCGTCGTCCTCGGGTTCGGGCTCCAGCTCTGCGTGGACGTCAAACACGTGCTCGCCCTCCTTCATCTTCTCCAGGAACTGGTTGGTGGTCTGCAGGAGGACAAAGTGTGAGTGGGAACCTTCGAGGAGACCGTTGGGCCGAGCCGGAGGTGGGCCGTGCAATGTGTGACCTGCTCAGGGTTCCAGCTGGTGAAGGAGAAGTCCTGCAGCGAGGGGCAGATGGCGCTCTTCTCCTGGGAATGCTGTAGCGAAGCTAGCGGGACAAAAAGCAAGGTTTCCACTGTAAGAAGCTGCGGAATTGAAAACCCATGTGAAGTTTTTCCCCCCCACTCACCCATGAACGGGGGAGACAGGGGGACTGTCTGTGGAGGAGGGGGGGAGTGGGCGGGTCTGGACTGCAGCAGCGTCATGTAGGACGGGAAGAGGAGCTCGCAGCGGCTGTCCTGGCTGAAGAGGACCGGCAGGAAGACTCCGGCCGTGCTGCTCTCGTCAAAGGACGAGGCCATCTTGTGGAACATGGGGTCCACCTGAAAGGAGAGGACCACCCCACTGTCAGGAGGAGGAGGATGAGGATGAAAACAACCGTGTCACGCAATGACTGTTGGAGTGAAAGCGAGGCGAAGATGCACCAGCAAGAAGGACCAAGATTTTCAGTTTGCTCATTTTGAATCCCAGAGCAACTCTGGAAAACTCTGCACGTCTTCCAGGAAATAATATACCTGGCTCCTCATGCTTAGCCCTGTGTTCACAGCTTCCAGATAAAAGTGACGCTTCGATAGACCTTCCACCAGTTCGGAAGGTCCCCCAAAAACAAAGCGCTCTTAGAGGGCGGAACACCCGGCCGGAGAAACAAAAACCCTGAAGCTGCGTCCGGTCCGTCTGTCCCTCCCTCCCTCCCTCCCTCCCTCCGTCCGTCCGTCCGTCCTGTCCCTGCTGCAGACTGCAGCGCTGCAGAAGAAGAAGAAGACGACGACGAAGACCTCCTGAAGCTGCGTCCGCCTACCTCACACTTCCTCTCGGACTCGGCACTGTTGAGGTTGCTCAGGTTCTGCTCCACCGTCCTCTTCGGAGGCCTCTTCTTCTTTGGCTGCTTGGCCGCCACTTCGGACTCGGCCGGCTCGCCGGCGCCGCCCTCTTCGCCTGCGGCAGCAGCGTGGGCTGAAAACACAGACGGGACAGCACAGCCCTCGTGTTGGAGACCAGGTACAGCTAAAGAGAACAAGCAACCGCAACAGGAGGACCAGGAGAGGTTCTTACCTTCTCCAGGTTTGGTCTCAGCACCCAGACCTCCCAGCACCCTGTAGGCATCTGCATGGACCGCGTCCACCCTCACGGCGTAGATCTTGGTACTGGCGTCCAGGGTGCCTGCCGCCACCTTCACAACGAGAAGACGACTATGACAGCGGCCCCGTGGCTCTGCCGGCGAGCAGCCACGACGCTGCCTGAGGAAACGTCAAGCAGCAACAGCAGGCGGCGGCTGTGAAGCTCTCGCACCTTGAAATTGGTGAGCTCAGAGTCCTTCTGCTTCAGGATGTCGGCCATGTAGTCAATCAGGTGCAGGCCAAAAGCATTCTTGGTGGTGATTTTCTGCCCAGAGACAAAGACAGCATCGATATACTGATACTACGGAGAAGTCATATCGGACCGTTTTCACTTTTAAGTATCGATATATCAATATTTTTGACAACACTGCACTGATCAGCGACCGTGTACGTGTCAATGTGAACACAGTGTTTCCATGACACTTTAACGATGTTCCTCTATACCAGGGGTGTCAAACTCATTTTGGTTCACGGGCCACAGTGAGGAAAATCTCTTCCCCAGCGGGCCGGAGCGATAGAATCATGGTCTGGGGATAATAACGTACAAATAACAACAACTTCCAGTTTGTTTGTGTTCTTTCAGCACTCTGCATCAGTGTTGCCAACTCCTCAGTAAGGAAAGCCGCTATTGGCTGTCCTGAAAGTAGCCAAATGACGTCATTGTCTAATTTGCATAATTGACAATTTGCACTTGATCGCAACGCAACAACACCAGCTCTATATGGATCTGTGTGGAAAACCACCTGATGAGAGTCAGAACCTTTGAGCCATATTGGAGAGGTTTTTCCAAGTGGTTTCCATCACCAGGTTTTATTGCCATGTTTATGTTTTGCACCATTCTACTGGTGATGGCAACACAGCTGTAGACAGACAGACAGACAGACAGACAGACACACACACACACACACACACACACACACACACACACACACACACACACACACACACACACACACACACACACACACACACACACACTTACGTTCTCAGAGGACAGCTTGATGCAGGTGGAGTAATGCTCTGAGATCTGTGCGTTGGACAGCTTGGGCACGGCGGCGGGCGTCCCTGTGGCGCTGCATACAGACGTGGGATTATCTTTAATCTCCGGGGGGGAGGGGGGGGGGGGACGGGACACACAAAGGTTCAATGGAGACCGGCCGGCCTGAAGCATCACCTACCTGTGAGATCCAGAGTCATTGAAGGAGGAGTCTGCGGCGGCCTGGAGGTCAATGACCCTCGACCTGCGGCGCTGACGCCGCTCCTGCTCGTCGTCATTGCCGGGGAAGGCGGCCAGCAGCGGCGAGCTGCAGCCGGCGGGAGACTGGGTCTTGGTGCTCAGGCAGGACGTGGACCAGCCGGGACGGAGCCGGGACACCGGTGTGGAGGCGGCGCTCATCTCAGCTGAGACACAATCACACCACGACATTTTCAACTGGACTCAATGGCAAATAATGCACAAGTGGTTTATAAAGCCTGGCTCATCCCTGCCTCTGCACATCTGTGACTGTCCTTTGCACATCTGCCCCTGGTTTGTTGTACGTCGATTGACTGGATTTTTAAAAATATTTTATTGTATATCTTGTAACTACTGTATAATTTTACCAGCCTTTAACTGTAACTACTGTATAGGTTATTTATATTTATTCTTCTATTTTTACTTTTTGTATTGCTTTTTGACTGCTGCAACAGTGTTGTTTCCCAATTTGGGATCAATAAAGTTCAATCTAATCTAATCGAACATGTCAACTTTCCTCAGTAGGATCAATAAGACTTACTTTGTTGTTGTTTTTAGGTCTCTGAGTATTCGATGCAGCAGTTTGCTTCAAAAAATATATAAATAAATAAATAAAGCTGGACAGAAGGAGCTCAGTCAGTCCGCATCGGTCCGCTCACTCAGGATTTCATCAGAAAGCGACTCGGACGGGAACACGGAGCACACAATCATCACAACAGATGCACAACTAACGCGTCTATACTATTAGCAGATCGTTTCCCTCAACGAGGTCACTTTAAAAAAAAAAAAAAAAAAAAAAAAAAAAATTTTAATGGGCAAATCCAACAGAACCAAAAGACCATGGTAGTGGCTGGGGTTCGGGGAGCTAACGCTAGTTAGCATAACAACGCCAGAGAGCTAGCGTGGCTAAGCACGGGCTAACGTGATTCCGTCCACACCCGTTTGCTGATTAGACGGTCGCAGACGCCTGGAAGCCTGTGAAAATGTTCCGCCACTCACCTGGAGGAGTGCGGCGTGTTCTCCCTGACGGCTGCCTTTTCACCCGTTTCACTTCGCACAAGTACAACAGCGAGCTCGCGGCTCTCCTTCCGGTCCAGCGTTTGAATTTTTGCGCCGAACGGTTTACGTCGTGCCAACTTACGTCATGACGTCAGCCATGCCCCCCAGAGCAGTCGCTAAAACACGTTTTTTTTTTTTTTTGTTTTTTTTTACTAACGAGACTTGAAAAGTGATGATGTGTAGAGATTTTCACTCTTTGTTTGTTTATTACAATATTGAAAAATATATTTTTAAAGAAAAAAAGTAATACGCGCCACACATTTCTTCCCCCAGTGGCCACTCGAGGTACAGCAGCAAAAAAAAAATCCCATTGGGCTCAAAAAACGTTTTCCCCATAGACCGCAATACAAAAATAAAGGCCTCCAAAGCGGCTGACAGGACGACTGTGACCTGAAAGATGTTCATAATAAATCCCTCTATTGCAGATTTTTCAGTCATGGCCTTTAGTCTTTCCATTTAAAAAGAAAAAAAGAAAATGTGTTCACGCCTCCTGATTTAATGTGCGCAGATCCTCTGGAGAGTTGTGCAGTGCTGGAGCTGATGATATGATCTATGGCACTGGCATTCAAGTCAACACGCGGCAGCGCCATCTAAAGACCGCCCAGGGATTTATCATCGGCTGCTAATTGGTTCCACGTGACGGCGGTTTATTAAATGACTTTCACATTCAAGGGCCCTCAGCGCTAGATTGATATTGCTGTGGAGTTGGCTCCTCCCCCTCACCTCCTGGTTCACGGGGCCTGACGGAGCTCCAGCTTCGAGAAGAAGTCCAGCACTTTGTTCTGGAGGTACGCTGGTCGTCGTTTAGCGACACAGCAGACAGAGGCAGCAGGAGCAGCAGCAGCAGCAGCGGTGCTTTGTTTCACTGTGCTGGGTGGAGACGAAGGGGCGGAGTCAGGGAGGAAGGAGGGAGAACATCCATCCATCCATTTTCTACCACCTTGTCGTGGAGGGAGAACAGTTTTGCCCCCCAAAAAACAAAACAATAAAAACAGAATTTGCTCTTCAGAATGTGAGAGAGTGAATGTGAAGCTGCATTTTCACCTGCGCTTGTCTCTGTTTAGCATCCTGTTCCTGGTGCTATGCTAACTAGCTTAGCGCGAGCACATGTCTGAAGTCAACATTTTATACAATCACTTTTCACTTGATATGTCCCATTTTTGCTCTCTCTCTCTCTTTCTCTCTCTCTCTCTCTCTCTCTCTCTCTCTCTCGCTCTCTCTCTCTCACACACACACACACTGGAGGAGCTGTCAGCCATTAGAAATGACGGGAATTCTTCTGTGCCAGGGAATATTTTCTGCTGGTTGACGACAGATGACTGATTCCATGAATACTGAGGGATCAGCTGACTGCCGCCGCTGCTGCTCCTCCTCGTGCTGATTGGATTTCTGGGGGGAGATGAAGGTGACAGATGAGGCTCACCGATGGCAGGTGGTTAGCGTCCCTGGAACCCTGGAATTCTGCTGCCTGAGCCAGATGGAAGCTGGAAAACTCATTGTTTGGATCAGAGCAACCTGAGAAACATTGATAGAGAGACGTTTGCCTTCTTCTGGGTCCCACAATGCATTGGGCCATGATTAGCTTTGGCTCTGTCTCACCACGATCGTGGCCAACGGAGGTGGATGTGTTTCCTTCCAGCAGCCATACAGATGTTGGTTCTCCCACTAATATGAACTTATACGGAGAAACTGACAATGAACTGTGGCCCTGCTTGCTGGAGAGTTTGGAGTTCCACCAAAAGAGGAAGTGGAGGACCTGCTCTGCCATCCACTGGTCACATGACTGCAGCTGACATGCTCAGACAAGGAGCCAGGAGCTGCTGCTGCTGCTGCTGCTTGGGACCTGAGGCACAGCACATTCTCCCTGCAGCCTCCCACAGGCTGCTGGACCTATATCAGCGAGGTCAAAGGTCACAGCTCAGACTTTTGTCGTTGTCAGAAAACCCCAGAAGATATCGGGAGATTTGATTCTCCTCCTCTCCACCCACCCAATCTCCTACTCCCCATTACCACCCCTGTCCACCTCCTCCAAACCTCCTCTTCCTCAGCCCCACCTCCTCCTGCTGTCTTCATGATCCTTCTTCTCCTCCCGAAGCAGCAGAGTGATCAGTGGCTGCTGCCATCACGCTCCTGCCGCAGCAGTTTCCCCACCTTGTCTTCACCTCCTCTCTCCTCCGCCCTCCGCCCGTCAGCCTCAGATATGAAGTGGGAATTAAAGCCCAGCGGCGTGTGACCCTCAGGAAGTGGTTGCTGCTCTGCAACACGGCGTGTTTAATGTCTGCGGCTGTGTGGGAAATAATAACCGTCCTGTGGTGGCGCTCCGCCCCCTGAAATGCTTCTTCTCCTCTTCTCTCCTCAGGGGCCTCAGCTCCTGAAATCACAGAGATGCAAAAGCTTTTCCACCAAACCCACCTGTCACATGGAATCAAGGTGTTTAAGAGTTCCCATCTTTCATTTCTTCTTCTCTGGAGGTTTGATCAGGACCATTCTTTTAAATGACTGATATCAAAAACATTTCACCATGGCTGGAGGGATGGATGGATGGATGGATGGATGGATGGAGGGATGGATGGATGGATGGATGGATGGATGGCTGGATGGATGGATGGATGGATGGATGGATGGATGGATGCACGGCTGAGCTTGTCTCTGACTGAACGCAGCACCGGGCCGGATGTCACACAGTCTCTGCTGTGAAACAAAGCTCATCAGCTGATGGCGGCGGTGTTCGGCGCCAACAGTGACGGATGAGGAGATAAATGAGACCTCGGGACGTCTCCAGGTATCGGCAGACTCGGAGCAGAGCTCCGAGATACAATTTCAGCGGCCAGACGGAGAAGTGCTGGAGATAACTTAATCTCCAGCCGCTTCACATCCGTCTCTGTCTCCGACCTCATCCAGACCTCCACCACATCCATCCATCCATCCAGCTGTCACTGCATCTCCTTAGACTTCTGAAGTTTCGGGGGAGTTCAGAGCTTTTTTTTTAGTTTAGAGTCAAACTGATTAGAAGGAAGACACACAGTGGACCAGATGTTCTTCAGCAGCTCCACCTCAGCGCCATCTGTCTGTCTGTCTGTGGCAGACAGACAGACAGACTCCTCCAGCTCTTCCAGCTGGTTGTGGATGTTGATGTAAACACACAGACACACACACACACACACACACACACACACACACACACACACACACACACACGCATACATCCATCACGGCTGATCTCAGGTGATGTTGATCTCCGCCAGTTCCGCCTCCACCAGGTCTTATCTGCAGCGCTGGCCCTTCATCACCTCCGTCACCTCCATCACCTCCGTCACCTCCGTCACCTCCGTCACCTCCATCACTCACCTCCTGCTCTCCAGAGGGAACCCATGTTTGCTGCTTGTCCTTCCGTCCTCCTGCCACCAGGCAGCGCCGGCAACCACCACCTGGTTCTGAGGCCCAGAGGTCAGTTTCATGCTCAGCGGCGCCACCTGCAGCCTCCGACATGTTTTCAAAGCAGAAGATTCTATGTTTGGATGCGTGGGGGCGGTTCTAGGAGCGTGACTGACCAAACGGTACAAGACGGACATTAAAGCTGATTGGCTGAATTCTTCAAGACCAACGGAAACATTGTAACCAGTTTGCAAAAGTTTGAATTCAAGGCTCCTCGCCCTTATTGACCGCCAGTCACCTTTAGTCTTTTTGCAACCGGCTTTGCTGCCCCCTGCTGGCCAAATCTTAGAAATGTAGTTCTTTGGCTACTTCCTTGTTGCAGCCAACCGTCAGACCGTCAGGACGCACAGAAAGTTCTCTCAATCTGTCAGTCTTGGTCCAGTCTCATCACACAACCCCATCACTTTGCAACACACACTCGTGGGCTCGGCGAGAGACCTCACAGCTAGAGGGCGGCGCTAAAGAGAACACACACACGTCCGTCACCTACCTCCAGCGCTGTCCCACCAGCAGCGGCCTGTGACACCTGCCGCTGGATTAACACCCAATCAGCCTCTGATGGTTTGATTCACCCAACTTAATTGGTTTGTAGCCAGACGATCCCAGCAGGGGGCACCGCACTGCTGCCTTCTAATCAGGCTGCTGGTTGAGTGAGTGAGACGAGGCCTCCGCAGGAGTTCACCCTCGCTGCTTTTTAACAAGCTTCTGTGACATGCGGAGGTCCAGCATGAAGCTGCTGTGACTGCGAGAAAGTCGTGTTGCTGCCGGGTGCGTTTGAAAAAGAGGGAAAAAAAACTGATTCATTTTCTGAGTGAAGCGAAGCTGATTTCGTCAGCAACGGAGGAGATGTTCTGTGTGACTGAGCAGAGCTCCGCCTCTCCTCCCCGCCACCTCACACACTGTGGCACGGAGAGTTGATGAAAGGAGGCGGACGTCTTCTTCTTCAAAGAGTCACAAAGGAAAAATTGAAACTGTTTGTGTCCATGACAGCTGCTGCTGCTCTGGGGTCCCCCTGCCCTGCTCCTTTGTCCTTGGCCCCTGGTTTCCGGGCTCTGTTCCCTGGTTCCCGGCTCCTGGTTCTGTTCCCTGGTTCCTGGTCCCGGATCCGTGGTCCTGGGTTCCTGGTTCCTGATGCTTTCTCCTTTAGACAACTGTGATGAGAAGCAATCAGAAGCTTCCTGTGAGGTGCAGAGTCTCAGCATCCACCAAGTCATGTGTGTGTGTGTGTGTGTGTGTCATTAACTCCAGCACCGTCCGTCTGCAGGATGTTTGCACTTCTTAGTTTCAGAGGGGCTTCATGTTTGGCCTTTCTTTTCTACCCTGACAGATGGAGGAGCGGCTCATAAAGCGACTCACTGACTTGCTGAGTCATTTTCTTTGCTTGCAAATGTGAAATTAAATCTTGAACGACATCTGAAACACATCTCAGCGTTGCTGCCGAGGTTCCTTATCAGCGGCGACAGCCGCAGCAGCGACATAATCAGCAGCATCCGTCATTGATCAGCTGATTAAATAATCATGTTCGTTTATCATCGCGCATTACAGCTGGCGAATCATCAGCGGTGACATCATCCGTCAGAACAATCAGACAGCAAGTCACTCCATTCCCCTCCACTCTGGAATCTGATTGGTTGAGATGTGGAGGTCGTGTTTGGAGAGCTTCCTCTTTTATTTCTCGACACATAAAAAAAAGAGTCGCCGCTTGTCAACATACACATTTTATTCATATTCCATAACAGTCTTTTATTCATTAGATCAATCAGATCAAGCACAGTTTCAAAATAAACCAATTCAATTAAACAAGCACAACCTCCGGAAAAATATAATTATTATAAAGACACATCATGGCCGCACCCGCCATCAACGCCAAGCTGAGGCTGAAACTGAAGGCTGGCTGCATACAGCGGGTTAATATTCCAGCCTGAGCAACAGCGGGCTGGTCTGCATCTGGAATCCCAGCACTTGGAAACATGAAAGTGGAACCAGATCGATGGAGCTTCATCTGGAGTGAAGAGGATTAAAGACCGCTGCTGCGCTGCCATGTGAAGCGCCCCCTGCTGGCAGGCTCTGCGGCTCCTCCCTGGTGTCTCCACCAGTGAAGCGCCCCCTGCTGACAGGCTCTGCGGTGTCGCCACCAGTGAAGCGCCCCCTGCTGGCAGGCTCTGCGGTGTTGCCACCAGTGAAGCGCCCCCTGCTGGCAGGCTCTGCGGCTCCGTGCATGGACTTGCGATGATTGACGAGACCTCCTCCAGGAGAAGCTCCTGTCATAGCTGTCAGATACAGAGCACTGGACAACAGCGCCACCACCTGGTTCATCTACTGCAGCTGCAGCTCACAGTGGAGCCTCAACTTCTTTTCCTCCTCCTCCACCTCTCCGTGTCCTTCTCCTCTCTTCCACCTCCTCTCAGTTTCTCCATCTCCTCCTACTCCTCCTCCTCCTCCTCTTTCAAGAGGATCTTCTGCTGCAAAAACACTTGAACTCTTAACAAGGCATCGATCAGCAGATTGGAGAGAAGACAAACAAAGACATCATATCTCATAACCGCTCAATATCTGCGTGTGTGTGTGTGTGCGTGTGTGTATGTGTGTGTGTGTGTGTGTGTGTGTGTGTGCGTGTATGTGTGTGTGTGTATGTGATGTTTGTGTGTGTGCATGTCGAACTGATGACAGTAGAGCAACATGACGGTTGCCTCCCTAAGCTGAGACTCTCCATCAGCAGCCTGACACACACACACACACACACACACACACACACACACGCATGCAGTCATATATTATTACATGATTATATATTAACACACCTCAGCGGCGGCGCCCACACCAGGCTGGTCCTCCTGGTCGCCTCCATGTGACTTCTGTTGATTGAAGAAGAAGAAGAAGAAGAAGAAGAAGAAGAAGAAGAAGAAGAAGAAGAAGAAGAAGCCTTTCTTAATCCCACATTGGGGGAATTCACAGAATTACAGCAGTAATACAATAGAAAAGAATGGAGATTATATTGATGAAAAAGAGACCAAGAAATAAAATAAAATAACATTCATAGGCTGAGAGGTAACAAGATATTCACATCATACTGACAGTTGGATTATTTTTTTATTTGGTATGGTTGACTGCAGACAACCTCCTGGTCCTCCTGATGCTCCTGGTCCTCCTGGTCCTCCTGGTCCTCCTGATGCTCCTGGTCCTCCTGGTCCTCCTGGTGCTCCTGGTCCTCCTGGTACTCCTAGTCCTCCTGATGCTCCTGGTCCTCCTGGTCCTCCTGGTCCTCCTGATGCTCCTGGTCCTCCTGGTCCTCCTAGTCCTCCTGATGCTCCTGGTCCTCCTGGTCCTCCTGGTGCTCCTGGTCCTCCTGGTCCTCCTGATGCTCCTGGTCCTCCTGGTCCCCGTGGTGCTCCTGGTGCTCCTGGTCCTCCTGGCTTCTTGTGTGACCTGTGCAGCTTCAATCACTCACCGGCTACAATTCCATGACAAGTTCTTTTGCAAAATAAAAGCCATATTTTTAAAATGTAGACAAAGCACAGTTGCGATTTGCAGGTGTTTCCATTGAATGGTGTGAAGCTCACAAGCGGGACGAGCTTTAACCAGAATTCCCTTTAATTTTGTTTGTTCACGTTGGTTTGCTGTCCAGGTGCTTCTTCTATTTTCCTCTTTGTCAAAAATATTCCGTCTCCTCCTCCATCCAATCATAAGGCGCCATTGTCACTGGTCAGTCAACTGGTCACGTGACCCACATTGTCACGTCCACTGACGTGTCAATGTGAACAAAGTGTTTCCATGACACTTTTGCGATATTCTTCAATATGGATCCGTGTGAGAAACCTCCTGATGAGAGTCAGAACCTTTCAGTCCTATTGGAGAGGTTTTGCTGCTTCCACCACCAGGTTTACTGCCATGGGGGTCATGGAAAAGCAGCTCCTGACATCACAGTCCTGAATTAGCTTCGGCACAGTGAAATAGCTAACCTAAAGAAACCGCCAGCAGCAGCCTGCAGGTGGCAACGCTGAGGCAGGAGTGGACGGGATGAAAAGCTTTAATCAGCAGCAGCAGCTGCCTCCTGGTTGGCAGCAGCAGTGCTCCAGCTTTCATCTGTTTGCTCCACACACACTCCAAACCCTCCAAAGTGTGAGTGTGCTGATCCGGGACCTTCCAGCTCAGGAGGAAAACATTTATCTCACACTGCAGCGCCTCAGGATGTGTTTTTTTTCTCTGTTTGTCTGTTTTTGGTGACTTCTATCTTTATTAATTGTGGTGTTTTGTAGCCGCCAGCAGGCTTCCAGCAGGTCGTCAGCCAATCAGAGGACTGGAAACACCAGGTTTGGCTGTTGTCAACCTGCTGACTGGAGACCACACTAACACACAGAGGTGAGTTCGTGACTTTAGCTTTAGCTGCGCTAGCTCAGACCGCTGCAGGACCGCATGTCGTGACTGGAAGTTGGTTCTGTGTCAAAGTGCTTGGAGTGAAAACTAAACAGAAGTAATGAGAGGAGAGTCCTGCTCCCTCCTCTCCATCCTTGCACAAACACACCGAGTCCTGCATGTGGATGGTGAACACAACAGCGTCTTTATTACACAACATCGCACAAGTACAAATTTTTCCAGAATCACAGTGAGTCACAGCGAGAGCACAGGAAATAGAAACAGTGGCACCATGCACAACATCTAGTCGTTTCCACATAACAATCTTGTGTCTTTAGGCAGCGACACACACCGCAGTGAACACACACACACACACACACACACACACAGACACGCACACACCACTGATGCCTAAATGTGTTTTAATTCCCTCTTTATTTACGACGACATGTCTTCACATTCCCCTCCTGGCCGGCGACGCATCACTGCAGCCCAGCTGGAAAATATATACACACACACACACACGGACACACACACACACAGACACACACACTTGACTGCTCTCAGCTTCAGCATGATGGAGGCTGAAGGATGGACAAGAACGCAGGAAGAGACGAGCCGATGAGGCCCTTCACTCGCCTGGCGCCAGGAGTGTGTGTGTGTGTGTGTGTGTGTGTCCACATGTGTGTGTGGGTGTGTGTGTACGTGTGCACGTGTGTTTGGGAGGCGGGAAGGAGAAGTTCTTGTCTGAGGAGCCTCGCAGCACAAAGTAGATTAGTGGCTGGTTAGCGGCTGGTTAGCGGCTGAGTCACGGATGAAATCAGCTCACTGAAGAAACGTTGGTGGCTTGGTTGGCTTGACTCCGCCCCAAAAATGATCTCTTTTGAATGACATCCGATAAAGGGTGGAAATGTCCCAATAAGCAGCATGAAAAACATCAAGATTAGCATTTACATTAAACTGAAGCAGCTCACAAAGTAGCGTACCAGATATTAAGCCACATCACCTTCTTACGAGTGATACAGCAGCATTAGCATTAGCATCTCGACGGCGGCAGCTAGCCTGCAAAACACAAACTCACTGAAGTGAACAGAAAAAACCCCAACACAAGTGAAGCTGAAGCAACGTCGACACCGAACAGCTGATCTCTCGCTAGTTCACCACACGTTTTAACTTTTAACGTTTAACACTTCAACTCAACTGCAGGATTCCACCACAACAACCACGCATGTGTTCTGCTGCTGAGACATGATTGGATTTTCCCGTCGCCGCCCCAAAAAACAAATCTAAAGTGGTGACAGATAATTAGAGCCAGGAAGTCGCCACCGAAGAGCTTAATTAACTTTTGATGTCTTCTCCAGAACAATAGCTCCACCTCCCCGGACCTACAGTAATTACAAGCAGAAGATGGATGAGCACTTACGGGACTCAGACCCAACGCCAATGTGAAATAAATCCTCTTTACTTGTTTACTTTCCATCCAAAAGGAGCAAATTACGCGAGAGTTAGCAGGAAGCGGCCGTTCTGGTCAGGTCAGTCTGATCTTGGACCTGCACCACTGATCATCCAAACAAATTATTTACCACTCTGTTTTCACGGCCTCCTGCTCAAACGGATGCTTTTTATTTTGAAGGGGCAGAGCCAACACCCAGGGGGTGTGGTCTCTAGCCTGGGGGAGGTGTCAGATCTCCAGAACTCCCGAAACCCAATGGTTTAACATCTTCTTTGCCCCTAGTTACAATAGTAGTGTGTATGCAGTTACATCCTTCCACCAGAGAGGGCGCCAGTTCCCACAGTTATTTTGAGCAGCTGTGAACATGGTTCAGGTCAGCAGGTTAGCTCAGTGGGTTAGACTGCTGACTCTGGCCCTAACACCCCTGGGAGACGCTCCGGCTGACCCCCATGACCCTGAGCTTGGGAAGAAGCGGGTATGGAAGATGAATGAATGAATGAATGAATGAATGAATGAGTGAATATCATTCAGTGAGTCCAGGGTCAGACCGCTCACATTGTAATCAGATTACTGTGTGTACAAGTGCGTCACTGAAGTGTAGTAATCGATAGCCTGTCAATAATCAATAGCTAACTATTTGACTATTTTCCACGCAGACCTTTCTAAGCTTAATTAGCAAATTGGTTGAGTCGGGGAGGTTCAGTCGATGAAGGTCGCTGGAGGTCACAGCAGCTGCTGGAATCTTTCTCAGCCTCTGTAAACCACGTGTGAAGTGGCCAGCTGTGACCTTTGCCCCTTGTTTATGTCTGGCGGCTACACAGTTAGCATGTTAGCGCACGCTAAAAACACTGACACGAGCCACCTGCTGCTGCTGCTGCTGCTGCTGCTGCTGCTGCTGCGTGTTTACTCCTGCCATGGTTTATCTGACGGCTGATGGTGATTTGTCGTGCGGTTGTGTATGATGACGCACAACCGCCGCTCTCTCACCCTCAGTGTGGTGAAGGCACAGGGGGCGAGCGAGGCCGCCGTCCAGGAGAAACGATACGCCCGGAAAAAACCTGCAGCAGATTCGGCAGAAGGAAACTAAAGAAGTCGCCTTGAAATCTTCTGGTTGAAAAAGGTGGGAGGAGACGGAAGTGGGCGTGGTCACGGTGGGATGTTTGTGTGTGTGTTTGTGTGACTTCCTGCTGCCTGCAGCAGGAGCTCCAGCAGCAGCCTGGAGGAAGCAGAGGCAGCGGCAGCAGGTCTGCTGCAGCACCAGAATAGACGGCGTGAACTCACACGTGTTGTGCGAGTGTGGATGTGTGAATCATGTGACATGGCAGCGGCGGGGCGGGGGCGGGGGCGGAGCTTCCAGCCTCAGTGTGAGTCTCTGGACTGGGGAGGTTCTAGTGGAAGGAGGTTCTGGGCGGGGCCTCAGCAGCGAGTCCTCCTCCTCCTACACCACCACCTCTCTTCTACAGCAGGTTGTTGGTGGAGCGGAAGCTGGACGTCTCGGAGGCGGCGTTGGAGAGGGACGCGTGGGACGACGGCCCGTTGGAGGCCCAGTCCAGGGAGGAACCGCTGGCCCCGGTGGCTCCCCTCACCGGCATCCCGACCCCGGGCTGCTCCACGGTGGACACGGTGGACATGGTGGTCTCCATTCGGCTGGCCTTGAAGACGCTGGTCTGGGTCTGGAGGTAGCGGGTGGACTTGAGCTCCAGACCTTCGTAGGAACCTCCGGGGACGCAGGGGCAGCAGCGGAAGGCCTGTTTGAAACCGGCACGGAACCTGTGGTGGAGAAATACCAGTCAGTGGCCTCCAGGGGGAGCTCATCGGCTCTCAGTGTTTAAAATGGCGCATTTGAGGTCTGGAAAAATCAGTTTTCATCAGTCGACGGAACAGGTGGCGCCCCCTCCTGGCTGGAGGAATCAGCTCCAGAGCCTGACGGACCCCACCTGTCGTTGAGGCAGCAGTAGATGATGGGGTTGTACATGGTGGAGCTCATGGCCAGCCACATGATGGCCAGGTAGAACTGCTGCACGAAGCGCTCCTCCAACATGTCGGGGAAGAACTGGTGCAGCAGGAAGTAGACGTGGTAGGGCAGCCAGCAGGTGGCGAAGGTGCACACCACCACAATCATCATCTTCACCACCTGTCGGATACACCATCATCATCACCACCATCATCATCATCACCATCATCACCAGCATCATCATCATCATCATCATCATCACCATCACCATCATCATCATCATCATCATCATCATCATCACCATCATCATCACCACCATCATCATCATCACCATCATCACCATCATCATCACCATCATCATCATCATCATCATCACCATCACCATCATCATCATCATCATCTTCATCATCATCATCATCATCATCACCACCATCATCATCACCACCATCATCATCACCATCATCATCATCATCATCATCATCATGATCACCATCATCATCATCATCATCATCATCATCATCATCATGATCACCATCACCATCATCACCATCATCACCATCATCATCATCATCACCATCACCATCATCATCATCACCATCACCATCACCATCACCATCACCATCATCATCACCATCATCATCATCACCATCACATCACCATCATCATCATCATCATCATCATCACCATCACCATCACCATCATCATCACCATCATCATCATCATCATCATCATCCAGGTTGCAGCTGGATGTCCTGGTAGCAGGTGGCTGGAGTTCAGTGGAGGCCCGCCACTGCTTGCTTCTCATTGGCTCTCCTCATCCCCCACCTACAAAGCTTTCTTTTTCACACTCACAGATTGGGGGCAGCAGAGAGCAGCCAGTGGTGCAGCGGTTCCTACCTTCCTCTTGGCGCTCAGCTGCTCCCTGTAGCGGTCCGAGGAGTCTCCTGGGATCTCACTGGCCCACAGCGTCAGGCCCACCACCAGGTAGGCGCAGCCCATCACCAGCAGGGGGAGGAAGTAGATCAGCACGGCCACACACACGTAGTACCTGCAGTCAGAGAGGAAGCACCAGGTGGAGGGAGGCTGGTTCTCAGCAGGTGCGCTCCACAGCGACCTCCGGAGGCCACAGACTTTTCTAATTGACTCTAACGGCACGTGGAAATAGCTCAGTTCTGTTTGTCGTCTCATGTGATTTCCTAATTGGATCAGCGGCCTGAGAAAAGCTCTTAGAAAAGCCATTTAGCGGCTGGTGAAGAAGACGATCAATGGTATTGATCTCCAGGTCAGTGTGGAGGGAGGAGCTAAGGCCCAGTGATGAAGGTCCAGTTGTCACGTCCCAGAGCGGGTCAGCAGATCTTCTCTGGAGCAGCGACAGCCACTCTTCACCTGGGCTTCACACACAAAACACCACCGCAACAAAGACAAAATAGACACGCACAAATATCACCGGCCAGAGGCCTTTGTGTGTTTGTCAGCATCTTTTCTAGCGTTGTGTTGTGTTGTGTTCTGACATCGGACACACAGGGACCATCAGGTCATTTCCTCTGCTATCAGCCGCAATTATGCTAATCCCAGTGAGAGTATAGAGATGACCGTGCACGCAGACACACACACACACACACACACACACACACACACACACACACACACAAAGGGCAGTGGAGGCTCTCTGAAGGCCCTATTAGCTCAGGATGGATGTCTGAAGCTCCGTGTGCCTGCAGGACCGTTAATCACCCAGGGTCTGCAGACACGATTCTGATTGGAGGATGACGACCTCAGGCCCCACCCTCTACGACTGCCGTGGCTTCACAGCCTTCCGACAGACATTGGACCATGCAGCGCCCCCTGGCTTCCACTGTCAACAGGTTCACACAACGACCACTGCACAACTCATCACTGAGCGATGGTCTCTTGCTGCTTATTATTTATCAGGTGTCACATGGTGCTGTCTGTCAGCGCTGCCTCCGGGGTGGCCCAGCTGACAGACAGGCCATGCCCACTCGCCTTGGTCATCTGACCGCTAGTGACCCCTAGTGGCCGTGCAGACAGTGAAGCCTGTGAGGAGTTCCTTCAACCGGACGCCTCCACACAGCCAATCAGCTCAAGGGTTGACTATCACTGCTCTCATCTGCATGATTGAAGTGTGTGTGTGTGTGTGTGTGTGTGTGTGTGTGTGTGTGTGAGTGTGTGAGTGTGGTGTGTGTGTGTGTGTGTGTGTGGGTGAGGTGTTGGACAAAGTTGACAGCTGAAGGACTCCACCGGCTCACTGTCAACCAGTAAGATTCCTCCTCTGTAGAGGCCACTTGGTGGGAGGAGCAGCACTCCAGCGCTGGTGGATGGGCGGAGTTTCACTGAGCGCCTCAGTTTACAAGCTGGCACCAGCGGCTTCCTGGTTGTGTTGCAATTGTTCAAGCAGTCTGAGGACCAGAACAAATTAACAACAACAGATCGAGAGGAGGAAAGATCCTGGATGAGGTCACGGTTCCAATCAGCTGCTGCTGCTGCTGCTGCTGTTGCTGCTGCGTCTGCGGCTGCTGCTGCTGCTGCTGCTGCTACTGCTGCTGCTGCTGAATGCTAAACATTGTGGAACAGAATGATATGCGTGGTGTTCTGGAATTTGACAAAAAGAGGCGGGGCTTGTGTTGTGTGTGCTCAATCAGCCAGTTTTCAGGCCGGGTGACAGCGAGGTTGACGCACCGCAGCTTCTGTTCCCCGGAGCAGCATCCATCAGCGGAGGCTGGAGGTGAACCTGTCGGAGGAGACACTCCGCAGCCTGCTGGAGGACCGCTGGAAAGAATTCAGGGGGCCGTGGAGACGGAGAAGGAGCCGCCGCGCTCGCTGTCATCGGCCCAAAACACTAAACATAGACTCCACTTCTTCTCCAGCTAAAGCAACCTGGACATCCTTTTTATCATCCTTGCCTGAGGTTTCCTGAAGTTTTCCAGGCCGGTTCTCAGGCCAGTGCCTTGTTTGGAACCGGTTCCTCCAGTGTTCCTCCTCAGCCAGAGGACCAGTGGCACGAGGTCTCAGCAAGAGGTCCAGAGGGACCAGAGAGCTTCTCAGCAGAAGAAGCCGGACAAGCTTCCAGCACCACGAGGACATCGAGACTTGATTAGCTGATGACTGAGCAGGAAACAGGAAGTTCTCCTCCAGCAGCTGCGTGTGTGTGGGCGGAGCTCCGACCGTCCCGGCGGTGGGTTTGGTCACCAGCCGCGTCCAGCCAGCCGTTTGGAATGCACCCCGGCACACCAGGACACATCAGCAGTTCAGAGCTCTGTATGTGTGTGTGTGTGTGTGTGTGTGTGTGTGTGTGTGTGTGTGTGTGTGTGTGTTCTGGTTTCAAGCCTTTTCAAGTCCTGGGGCTCCCTGCAGGTTTCTCCAGGCACCTGTTACCCTCCCAGAGGGCTGTGATTGGAGGAACCTGATCAGGTGGCCACAGGCTGATTAAGAGCTGTGATGAGAGCAGCCGGCAACATGCACATCATCAACACACACAACACAACAAGAACAACAACCACAACAACAAATTCCACAGAGGGGTGGAGACAGAAAAAAGCTGAAGGAGAGAGAGAGAGAGAGTGTGTGTGTGTGTGTGTGTGTGTGTGTGTGTGTAGGAGGCGGAGCTACAGCCAGGGTTAAGGGAACTGCTGCAGCTGCTGCAGATTCTGTCTGGACACTGGTGTAGTTAGACTCCGCCTACCATGACCACTCCCACCAATAGGAGGCCAGGGGCTCTGGCTGTGCTGACAAAGAAGGAATCTGATTGGTCCGGACTCGGAAACAGACAGACGGCTCTGAGTCCGTGAAGCAAATATCAAAACCTAAAAACCATCACAGAGGTTTTTTTTTTTTTTAAACGACATCACAGATCATGTGACTTTTTTTTTTTAGATGGTGATTGGACGGTGAAGCTGCGACGACTGTTTCCAGCTGCTCTAGAGTCCTCGCCGCCTCTCCTACCCACAGGTCTGATTGTGAAGGGTGTGGGCGGAGCTTCGAAAGAGTGGGCGGAGCTTCAGAAGAGTTGGACCGGAGCGTCAGCCAGCAGCAGCAGCAGCAGCAGCAGCTCGTCCTCCACCTCCTCTACCTCAACCACCTCCACCACCTCCTCATTCATCCCATAGTTGACCACAGAATCCGCAGCTCAGCGGAGAGAAGAAAGAAAAAAAAAACCTCCAGCAGTTAACAAGCCTGACCGTGAACAGCAGCGCCCCCTAGGTGGACTCACATCTTCCTGAAGTCGCAGACGGCGTAGTCGGGCCAGTCGATGAAGCAGACCACGCGGTCGGGCAGCTGCGTGGTGGTGGAGTAGTAGTACTGGGGGAAGGCCAGCAGGAGCGCCAGCGTCCAGACCACGGCCACCACCACCTTGGTCTGAGTGGAGGACATGCGTTGCTTCAGCGGGTGGATGATGGCCACGTACCTGCAAGGGTTGACACTCTATAAGTAAGATACAATGTATTTCTCACCCACGTAAATAAAAAAACTACATTTCCTGATTATGATATTTTACCACCATTCTACCTCCACACGCTTTATATTTTTGTATTTTTTATTTTTTAATCATACAGCGTAGCCCAGCAACGACATTTGGCTGCAGGAGAAATCACTGCTGTGTTTCTTTGCACTGACAGTAAAGACAGTGAGGCTGACGGCTGCTGCAGCTCCGCCTACCTGCTGCACACAGGTTGGGATGGGGGAGGAAGGAAACCTGCAGAATGCACCTGTAGCGCCACCTTCCCCACGTCTTGTCAAATTGGGATGGACAGACACAATTCAGGGGTCAGAGGTCAGAAATAGGGTGTGGTCTCTCTCACACACACACACACACACACACACACACACGCTCTGCTCGATGCTCTGAACGTGACTGAATCACTGAAGCTTCTTTGGAATCACACTTTCCCTAGGTCACTTCTGATCGAGGAGGCGGAGTCAGCGTATGCCGCCGACACCCACCTACCCGCACAGGAAATTGCTTTAAAGGACCACATCCTGCTGGTTATGGGTTGCCTGCCACGTGTCCAGCCTGCAGCTCCAGCAGCTCCGCGGTTCATCTCCTCCAGCCGCTGCAATTAAAGGCTCAGTCCCACTAACAACCACCCTGATGAATCGGCTAAACGGGCGGCGGCTCTAATTCAATCAGAGATGAGAGCGAGCGAATCAAGCGCTCCCAGCGGTCGGCCTGGCTGGCCGCAGGCAGGTCACGTGACTCCTCTCAGAGGTGAGCCCGTGTCAGAATCAAACACACACCTGCGCAGGGTGCCAGTCCACAGAACAGAGGACAGAGAACAGAGGTCTGACCTGAGAGCCGATGCGGTGTCTGAAGCTTTGGTCCTCCTCCTGCGAACAGACCCCTCGTTAGCGCAGCACCTGCATTAGGTTGCTTCACTCTGAAGGCTTCATCTCAACTCCCTGGGACGACTGTGTGGATAACACACATTCCAACTCTGGCCAGTAACTTTCCCTTCCCTTCACCTTCTGTTTCACAATTGTCTCTTTGTCCTCCTTATATGGGAATGTGCATGATGACGAGACCTGTGGGTGTAAGGAGGTGATGTTCCAACTATTCTCTGAGAGATTGGATCTGGACCCACCACCTCCTCAGAAGGACCGGTCGCCTGATTGATGCCTGGCTTCTTTGTAATAAACCTGCTTGTATACAATCAAGTCGTTTCCTTCAACATCCACCCTTCACTGCTGCAACCTGAGGAATCCACCATACCGACTGACGGCGTGTCAGCCTGGGACCAGTCACAATCTCACTCCATACCAACTCAACACCTCAGGTTATCACTAACCAGGATCTGAGGAAGAGTCACACTGAGGGACAAGCTCCTGCTTTGCTGCAGGTACATCAGAGCTTGAATTGACCTTTATCTCCACTGTTAGTGGTTCTTCATTCCTGTCCAGCAGCCAATGGGCCGCCCTGACCGAGGGAGGGGCCCAATTAGCAGCAGCCTGATTGGTTTAGCATCTCAAGTGACTCCTGAGGTTCTGCAGAGGTTTGTCCACAGAGTTCCCACAGTGGATCTGCAGAGGTTCTCCAGAGGTTCTGGTTCTCCAGGGGTCACGTGCTGGTGTGACACCTCTGATTACCTGCGGGGTAAGACTGAGCCACTGTGGCGATGCAGCGGTTGGATCGAAGCTCCACCCGAGGAGACGTGGCGATTATGAGACGGCTGACGGAGGGAAACGCCGCCTCCGAGCTGCCGCAGGTCCTACTTTCTTCTTCTTCTTCTCTCCCTCTGTATGGTTGTGAACGTGGCTGAAGGTAATGTGATCACGAGTCCCTGGGAGATTACACATAAAACTCCCATCAGCCACCGGGAGGATGGGAGGTGTGTGTGTGTGTGTGTGTGTGTGTGTGTGTGTGTGTGTGTGTGAACAGCTATGCCGTGGAGAGTCTGTGCTGATCTAAACCAGTTTCCTTCACAGGAGCCTCCAGGTCCTGCTGGTTCTGCTGGTTCTGCTGGTCCAGAGAGAAGCAGCTTGGACTCCATCACGGCCACTTTTTGGCGCCATGTCTTTTTTTCTCCGCCACCGCCAAATGTCTCCGCGGCCCGAACAGAAGGACCCCCTTTTGTTTCGCTCCGCAGAAGCACTTCAACACAAACATCTTGCTCTGAGTGGTCCATTAATCAGGTGCACACTGTGCCGCCGTTGGAACACATCTGATTAACCATATTTGCATGTGATTCGTATGCACGGTGCTCGCCAGTTCGCACGTTTTCCCGGTACCGTCCCAGTCTGGCCGACCGTGGACTGCACGTCATTGTGATGCAGAAGCAGGACGTCAGGAACGTCTCAGTGCAAACCTTCCTATCCGTTCATCCAGCAGGAGAACATGCTGTGACCTCTGTCACCTCAGAATGAAGGCTAAGCACTGGCCCAGATCCTTGACCTTCGACCCCTGACCCTCACCCAGTCGAGAAAAAGATGCATTACTGGATTGATCAGAGGTGGGACCGTGCAAAACAGGTTCTGTTTGCAGGAGGAAAATGATGTAAAACATGAACGATGAACCGATGACGAGTGACGTGGACAAGCATAGGGGGTGGAGTCAATATTAATTCAGTTTTCTGTTGGTCATATAATGCAAAAAAAAAATCCAATGTTAAATTTAGAAATAATGTTTTGAAAGTCTAGTTCAGGCTTCTGGAGCTCTGGGTCTATCTATCTATCTATCTATCTATCTATCTATCTATCTATCTGTCTATCTATCTATCCATCTATCTATCTATCTATCTATCTATCTATCTATCTATATATACATCTATATATACATCTATATATACATCTATCCATCCATCTATCTATCTATCTAGCTATCTATACATCTATCCATCCATCCATAGATCCATCCATCTATCTATCATCCATCTATCAAACATCAGTTAATGAGCCTGACGTCTCACTATAGAATCCTGAGAGTGGTTCAGCTCAGAGGGTTTGAACTTGATGACTGGCTGCGTGTCAGACACACCTCCACCACCACCGACTCACCTGTCCAGCGCAATGGCCGTCATGGAGCAGATGCTGGCAAAGACGGCGGCGATGGGGAAGAAGTTGTGGAAGCGGCAGTAGGCCAGGCCAAAGTACCACTCGTTGTGGACGGCGTAGGCGAAGTTGATGACGGTGTTGAAGGCGGACATGGAGGCCTCGGCCACCGCCAGGTTGAGCAGGAAGTAGTTGGTGACGGTCCTCATGCGCCGGTGCGCCGCGATGATCCAGATCACCGTCAGGTTGCCCACCACCGACACCACCACGATGCCGCTGTAGGCGGCGGCCCACAGCACGATCCTCCAGGCCGGCTGCACGAACTGGTTCCGGTAGTTGGTCCAGTTCCCGCTGTCGTTGCCGCTCAGCTCCGGCGCCGCGCTGGCGTTGAATAGCGGGTCCATGGTGGTGGCGGTTCTGGAGCCTGGTTCCGACCGGAGTCCGAAATGAGGCGGAGAGAGTTTCTTCAGGAGGACCGGGGTGGCCAGGAAGCCCAAGAGGAGCTGCGGCTCTGGTGTCCTGCGGAGCTTCAGTCCAGGAGTCACTGCGCGTAAAACCCTGCGCTCCTTTTACGCTCCTCCAAAACGCACCGTTGTTCCCGCAGCTGCTCCTCCTCCTGTTGCCCCTGCTGCTGCTCCTCCTTCAGCTCCTCTCTGCTCCTCCTCCTGTTGCCCCTGCTGCTGCTCCTCCTTCAGCTCCTCTCTGCTCCTCCTCCTGTTGCCCCTGCTGCTGCTCCTCCTTAGCTCCTGTCTGCTCCTCCTCCTGTTGCCCCTGCTGCTGCTCCCCCTTCAGCTCCTCTCTGCTCCTCCTCTTGCCTTCCCTCCTCCTCCTGCTCCTTGTGCTGCTCCTCCTGCCTCTCGTGCTGCTCCTCCTCAGCTCCCCCTGATGCTCCTCTACGCACCTCCTCTTGCCTTTCCTCCTCCTGCTGCTCCTTCTCCGTCTCTTTCCTCCAGCTGTTGCGCCTCCTGCCTCTCCTCCTCCCACTGCTGCCACTCCTCTGGCTCCTCTGCTCCGACTGAGCCGCTGCTCCTCAGCTGATGGAACCAGACACTCCGCGGTGACCAATGGGCAGCCTGGATTCCGTCCAGGCAGGTGAGCGATTCCATCATCGCCGTCGTGCGCGCGAAGCCCTCAGATTCGTGCACGTGCTTGGACGAAGATTTTACGGTTCACTTTCAAAGTTCATTTCAATCCATTGCCACTTTATTTCAATATGTATGTTATTATTTCATCGCCGGACGAAGAAGAAAGCCACGTTACGTGGTTAACCACGCTGTGACGTCATCACCGCGATCGATCACTACCTGATTTGTGGCGCGTCACTGACTCACTGTTGCCCTCTTCTGGGCCCTAAGTGTGCGACTGAGTGGATTTCCTGCTAAACTGGGGCTTCTCTTGACGCACCGAGGCGGTTTTGCTTTCTGCGTCAAACTCGCAGACCGCACACAATTTGTCCAATCCAGTTTCCTCGCTTCTCTCTCTCTCCGCTCTGCTTGGTGAGGAGGCTGTGGAAACTCATTTAGATGGGGGGGGGGGCTTCAGGTGAGCCGAGAGCTGCTGCACAGGCAAGCAGCAGGTTCCCTCTGTGCAACCCAGCCCACACATTACACCTACTGGTGTTTGCTGAGCTGCTTCCAGGTCTCCGTCTGAAGAGACCAGGAGGTTTGCTTCCACACACACCTTCAGTTTCCGATCAAGATGAAGATGTGAGGATCTTAAAGCCTGACCGGCCAATAGGAGTCCATATTATGCAGGAGAGCAACAGACTCCGCCTCCAGACTCCACACATCTCTTCTATCAGATGCAGGTGGATTTTCCAGGTTTCCATTCGTTTCATCAAGAAAAAACACTCCTGTCAGTCTGTCTGTCTGCTTATCCCCCTCCCCCACCCTGGGCAGAGACCTTCCATCAGGGTGGCCGTAAACACACACACACACACACACACACACACACACACACACACACACACACACACACACACACACACGTCCAGCCATGACGTCGGCAGCTGTTTTAAATCCACTCAGAGGTCGAGGCTCTCACTCACCGCGGCGAGGCACCAGGACTCATGGCTCTTAAGCGACAACACAACATTACTCAGGACACACAACACAACACTGTAAAATGACACAATGGAGGATATTTTCACAATGGTTAAAAGCTCTAGTAATGGCCACACCTGCAGATATGAGCAGCATCTCGCTGCTGCTGCTGCTGCTGCTGCTGCTGAGACTCATTTTGATTCCTGGATGTGATTGTTTGCTTCTGCTTCTCACAGGTGCACACAGTGAAGGAAACAGCCAGCGATGTTTCCACCTGAGATTTAGATCCGCTAACAGGCCAGTCACCATCAAAAGCCCTGATAAGGAGATAAAGAACTAGTGGGAACTTTTTAAAAGGAAGGTCCCAACAGTGTAGATGGTGTCAGTCACTCGCCCACAGCTCGAAGTAAACATGTCTGTGGCTGCATCAGCAAAGTAACAACACTCCAAATATAACCAACAAGCAGCAACAGCAAGTGATGCAACCTGCAGCAAGGTGGGATTATCTGCAACGCTCAGCGTCGCCAACTTTGTCCTCCTCATTCTCCTTCAGTTCAGACATTACTAGTTTGTTGGTATGAATATCAAGTGAGGAAGTTCGACAAAAAAAAGACTTTCAGAATTGAATGTGACATTTCGGCACTAGACATTTGCTTGAAAAAGGTTTAGTACTGAAAACAAGCCAAGCTGGCCATGTGTGCAGGAAATTATTTTTTAATTAAATGTATACATTATTTAAAAATAATAACAATGAATAAATGCAGCAAATGCCTATTCATTTGTTTTGCTCTTGATATCAGTTGCACTCCTAACTGTTTATCCAGTCGGTGAGAATGAGTGTACTGTCCCTTTAAGACGGAGTCAAAACAAAGCGTGGACTACCGGCCGCACGGAAGTCGTTTTGTTTCGCTGGCGAGCCACTGAAACGACGCGAGAAATGACGGCCGCTCCTTATCTAAAGTGCAGTTAGCTCCATCACGAGCGGCTTTTCAAAGTTCCACTCGGGCCGGCTGCTTTTCACTCGCTATCGTTTCGATATCGGCCTGAAACGAGACGAGCGATAGCGAGCTTGCGCGTTAGCTTAGCGTGTTTAGCCAGCAGACGCGTAGCCATGCCGCCCTACGCCGAGTTGAGGAAAACCAACCACTTCTACTATTTCATCAAATTCACTCTGAACATCTACTCCATGCTGTTCTCGGTAAGAGATCCTGCGCTGCGTTTTATTATTATTTATTATCATCATCCTATCAGCCGCAGCCAGTCCGTCCGGACCGAGGAACCGCGTTGGTCGTGAACCACCCTGTAGCGTCACTGAGCCGCCTCACCAAATGTCATTTGAAGTGTTGACATTTAAAGGGGGAAAAAATCCTTAATGGCTTAAAACTCACACTTAAAGCATCACATATGACGTGTGTCCGCACCAAAAAAGAGGTTTTATAATTCGGCGTGTATACCCAAAGAGAATGGGGAAGGTGTCATTCACTGTTTGTATTGTATTTCGCATATTTGCCTGACAAGCTCCCCATCGTCTCAGCAGCCAGGGCCAGCGGCGGCAAACAGAAAGCAGCTGAGATTTAAAGGGCAGCGGCCATCGCGTTCTGGCAAGAGCACGCCCCTGCAATTCAATGTCCCGAACCTCTTTATCGCCGTGTGCTGTTTGTTGATGAACAATGAGCTGCGGCGCTGTCATCTTTTCGCCACGCAAATCTCAGCGGACCTCCTCTGTGGGTGCTAGCAGGCTAGCCAGTTAGCCAGCCGGCTAGCCAGTTAGCACCCAGGCAGGGGCGGCGGATCACCGTCACACTGCACCGCTGTCGTCGGTGATTTTATTGTGGAATCGCGGCACGAGTGGCCAGCGTGGCGGTGTGACGGTCACAGGGGGCCGTGTGGTGAAACACGCAGGTGGGAAGCGGTCACCTGGCCGCTCGTGCAGGGCGGTGGAGCCGCTGCGAGGGGATGCGTGAGGAGGTTTCCAACTCCGCCTACAGAAGACGAAGCAGCTCCTCATCCATCATCCGCCCGCCGTGTCAATTATTCATCCGCATTTAGCGTTAAAATGTTTTTTTTGTGTGTGTGTGTGTGTGTGTGTGTGTGTGTGTGTGTGTGTGTGTGTGTGTGTGTGTGTGTGTGTGTGTGTGTGTGTGTGTGTGTGTTCAATGATCAGTTGCGCTGCAGTGCAGGAACAAATCAGTGCAAACTACTGAAGCAGTTTGTCATGACTTGAATGGTGTAGGTAACATGATTTATGTCGTTATTTGTTTTGTGTTGAATGATTCTCTTTTCGGTTGTTATTATTTTGTGTTATTGCTTTGGTTGGAACTCATTTCTAAGGTTTGATTCATACCTTGCCTTACCTAGCCATAGTTACTAATGCTGGGGAATTCAAACACACCCACACTGACTGTGAAAAACCAAAATTGAAAATATTTGAAATATTGACATCAGCGTCATTTCAGGGCCATTAAGCACAGCTTCAGTCAATGAAGTGGTGAATTTAAATAGAGAAGGCCTGAAGTGGAGGTGTATTGCAGTTAAAGAAGGACTTTGCGCTCATTTGCTCTGTGACACACAAGACAAAAGTTGTTTATCTGCTAAGCAGCATTAAGTCCCGCCTTGTTTAGGAAGAAGTAGGAGGAGGAGGAGCCAATCAGATGACAGGATGGATTACTGTTGTTCACCTGGTTCTGATCTCTCTCTCTCTCTCTCTCTCTGCAGCTGATGGGTCTGTGTGTGCTGTGTGTGGGCGTGTACGCTGAGGTGGAGCGGCAGAAGAACCGGACCCTGGAGGGCCTCTTCCTGGCCCCGGCCGTGGTGCTGATCCTGCTGGGCCTTCTCATGTTCACCGTGTCGGTGGTGGGCATGGTGGGCTCGCTGAGGGACAACAAGACGCTGCTGCACATGGTGACTCACTCACTCACTCACTCCCTCACTCACTCATTCACTCACTCCAGCTGTGTCCAGCTGTGTCCTCCTGACTCTCTGACCATCTCCACTCGTTGCAGTTCCTCTGTGTCCTCTGCGTGCTGCTGCTCCTGCAGGCCGTCGCTCTCACCTTGGCGCTCATCTTTGAGAAGAAGGTCAGTTGTAATCACGGCGGGGTGGGGGGCCTCCTTCAGCTCAGCTCAGCTCAGGTCAGGTCAGGTCAGGTCAGGTCAGGTCAGGTCTAACCTGGACTGCCTGTGTGTCCCACCAGACGGCCTCCTTGTTCCAGAGCAGCATCCAGGAGGGCATCAAACACTACTACGACGACCTGGACTTCAAGAACATTCTGGACTACGTGCAGCAGAAGGTAGGACGGCTGCCGAGACGGAAGGACAAGCATCCACTTCCTGTTTGCGTGTTGCGAGCGTCTCGTCCGTCTCTCTCAGTTCTCCTGCTGCGGCGGCGACGAGTACAAAGACTGGGGCGTGAACCAGTACCACTACTGCAACGGCACCGGGCCGCTGGCCTGTGGGGTCCCCTACACCTGCTGCGTTCGCCACAAGGTGGGTGGGCGTCATTGTCAGGAGGGCGGGGCGCCTTTTCGATTGTCTGCGGAGCAACGCTCAGCAAACCCTCCTGTCTGGGTCTCCGACTCACTCGTTGAGATGAAAGCCGTTTGTTACAGTTTGTTTTTCTCGCTAAATTCAATCAACTTAATAAGCTGAAAATCTTCATCAGCAAAGTTACAACAAGGAACTGCTTGAGATGTCAGTTTGCGTGGAATGGCTCAATAAAATGTGTTGCTTTCATCTTTGATGTTAAACTGCCAAAATAAAACAACTTTTACTGGATATTCTCATTGTTCGGGCGGTACCTGCAGTTGATGTCTTCAGTTTCTGCAGTGGAGAAAAAAAAATGACATGAGAAGGTGTCCAAACCTTTGACTGGTAGTGTACAGATATACATACACACAAATGTTATTGTATAATTACACCTAAAATTATTCAGTATATTATTGAGAAAATTGATGGCGACATTACTTCTCAAAGTAATGTCGCCCTCTTGTGGCTGGAGTCTCTGACGTGAGCTCTGTCTGCAGGTCGGTGAGGTCATCAACACCCTGTGTGGCTTCCAGACTCTGGACAAGTCGGTGAGGAGACGCCTGAGGCCCTGCACCAGTGGAGCAGAGTGGCTGGTAGTTGCTGTCAGAACATCTTCACCTTGATCTGCCTCACTCTTCTTCCTCTTCCTCCTCTTCCTCTGTGCTTCAGCGTGAGACCCTGCAGGAGAAGATCCACGTGCGCGGCTGCATCCATGCCGTCAACCTGTGGATGAGCGACAACATCGGCATCACGGCGGCGCTCTGCTGCGCCATCGGCCTCCCGCAGGTAACCGGAAGCACCTGGCTGAGGGGGCGGGACTAGTGCAGCAGAGTCTCATTTGGATCTACCAGGATGTGAGGATGATCAGCTGTTCACCCAATTCATCAGCTGTCAGGAGACCCAGATCTGCTCTGTACTGAGAGCAGGAAGTGACATCACAGTGCCCTCGGCCTGTCTCAGTTGTAGCCCCTCCCCTTCCCAACGCAGTGTCAGTAAATGACAAACAGCGGCGACCACTAAACTGCAGTGAAACCGCAGAGGGGCCTACAGCGCCACCCAGTGGCTGCACCATACCATTATTGCCTCCAGCTGTCTGTTCAGCCGTTCACTGCAGGGAGCCGCTTTGTTTTGCTTTTTTCTCACCAGTTTTGTTGCTTCAACACATCCACAAATCCTCAGAAGTTTCTCTTCTTCTGTAACGTTTCCTCCATGAACTCCTGAGTGAAGTGCAGGTGAAGGTCAGCTGACCTCCAGGCGACCCGTCTAACACCCCCCCCTCCCCCCTTCACCCGTCTCTCCGCAGCTGCTCGGCATCGTGCTCAGCTGCGTCTTCTGGAACCTGCTGGTGGACATGAGCGAGTCGGCCGACATGGTGGACTTCAAGCTGAAGAAGTCCGAGGTCAGCTACAGCGAGTTGGACCTGGCCGGCGCCGGCTGGTGCATGTGCCTGCCCCGGGACGGCGGCTACCTGCCTGTCCCCGCCTCCGAGCCCGAGCTGGACCCCATCGACCTGCACCTGGAGAGGCTGAAGAAGCAGGCGCCGCGGACGCACGCCCAGCTGAGGGAGATGCAGCAGTCGCGCTCGGCGGTGGCGCTGGACGAGGTGGACGGCGGGCGGAAGCAGAAATGGGAACACTGATTGGTTGACGGGGTCCGCAGGGAGGGGAGGGGGCGTGGCCTTCCTCTCTCGTTAATCTGGCCTTTTTTAAATTATTAT